>NW_018020627.1:526907-544667 GCF_002006095.1 Pseudomyrmex gracilis | reverse complement strand
TATATATATATATACATATATATATATATATACTTATTAGTCTCTTATATATTATTGCCGATTATTCGGTGCATCTCTAATTAAAGCCGGATCTCAATGTGATATATTTAATGTGAATACGATCTATGTTTTCACATTAGCCTACGCTCTCTCTTTCACACAGGAGAACTCACCGGAGTTTCACGTAACTCGATGAAGGTTACACTTAGGTATGTACTGATTTGTGTCGAGGTGCCAACCTTTCGTCAGCGCGCACGGATAATGCGTAACAGCCTTGCAGCCGCGTTTCACGCAGCCGATGTTCGCGCCCGTTAGGCCGCAGGAGTTGCATATCGACTTGGCGGCGTCCCACACTGCTTCTTGCAACCCCGTCACTCGACCACCTGTCGAATCAATCACCCGATTTTTAATGTCAAATTATTCCGACTTTATCAATTTTCTTTTTTTTTTTTTTTTATCGCAACGTTTAACTCACCCGCCATGTAAACTCCGGCCGCCCACACGGCGCACTGCTCATGCAGCCACACTTCCCATCGTTGCTCCTCTACGCCATGAATCAGAGTCATGCCCGCAAACATGGCGTTTGTATTACTTTCGACGGAGTTCCGCTTCTTCTTGCCCATCTTCGCGGAGAACTGGTCGGCCAGACCGGCGTGTCTCAGGCTCCTCTTGTTTTTGCCGCCCTTCTTCTGTTCCGTCATAATTTCTTGCTCGTCAGCCGATAGAATGCCATCCTCTAATCGTTCCTTGCCGATCAAGTACGGCCCGAATAAGTCGCTCAGCACACCGGCCGGAACCTGTTGCACACATTCGCCACATTGTTACATATAACGTTGTTCAACGTCTTTTTCACACAAACAGTTTTTCGTAACATCATGAAATCGTTCGGATATGATACGAGAGTCACAATCAGATAAGAACGTTCGAGAGAAAAGTACAATGATACAAAGATAAAATCTTAAAAAATATGAATTATCATGAAGATACGAAAGATACTTTCTCTACTCAATGCGTATCAGTTCGTCGAAGCTCGTACAACGCCAAAGCGTTAGTCGTTTAAGCCGAGTTCGAGGAAAATTACGTACTGTATATGTTCCGGCTGCAATGTGCGGCCCGTCTAGATACGGATGCGGTCTGGACGGGTCTCCGGGTATAACGGAATGGGGTCCTTGTTTGCAGAAGACGCAAACCCAGGTTGAGTCCGTGGTATGTGCGTCATATCGCGACGACAGCGTGGAACTGAAGAGACCCGCTTTATTGACCTTGCCTGCGGATCAATCGAAAAAAAAACCGGTAATAAACCAAATTGTGCTCAGAAAACGAAACACGCGGAAATGACTGTCGTGTACGTACCTTTATAATCCAAATCGTTTTGATGACTGAGCTTCTTACTTCGGCTTGTGTTTCCGTTGCCAATGCTCTTCCTCTTCTCTTTGCTTTTCTCCTCCTCCTCTTCCCGCGGCGCATTCACCACCTGAATGCTCAACGGACTGTCCCGCGGCCCTTCCACGTGAACTACCGGACCGCGCGATCGGATCGAACTCGCGTTCGAGCCAGAATCGTACGTCATTTCTCTGAGACCGTCGACTTTGGTGTTCTTCTTCGCCTTCTTCAAAGTCTGATCTTGCTTCTTTGAGCCTTTCAACGTCCGTCTCTTCTTTATCTCCTTCTGCGGAGAATCGCCCGTGCCGAAAATATTTTCCGACGATCTAGAGATTTTTCTTTTGCTGCTCTGCTTGCCCCTTTTGCCTTTCTTCCCCGGTACCTTTGCGTCCACCGTAGAGGAAACGTCAATAGGATTGGTCTGAGTGTTGTTTTGCGATTCGTTTGACGCTAGCAAAAGATTATTCTCAAGACTGTTGATTTTCGCGACGTTATTGCCCTGAATCTCCGCGCTCGCGAGTTCCGTCTTCGATTCCTCGCTTTTTACATTCGAGTCCGCCTCCACAATCCCGGCGAACATTTTCTCCAATTCCGTTTCCACTTCCGCGAAGGAATGTGGTGCCGCGATCGTTGACGTTGTCGTCGACGTCTTTGTGTCGTTAGCGTTCTTCGGGCTTGTCACCTTTGAAAACTCGAACGACGACGCGTCGTCGTTTGATTTTCTCCGTACCCTTTGATTTGGCGTCGAGTTACCGGCTGTGGTGTCTTCGCTGTTGCTTAGCCTCCTGATCGGTTGATTTTCTTCTGATTGTTCTTCCAAATTCTCCTCTGTCGTCGGTTTTTCCGATATTCTCTCATCCGCTGGTTCAGCGATCTTCTCCTCCGCCTCAACTTGCTCCTCGGTCGTTGGCACGGTACCAACTGTACTCTCCTCCGATACCCGGTCGATGATCCGCGGTTCCGAGGGTTCCGTAGGCTCCAGTTCCATATCCTCGACCTCCGTTTTTGAATCTTTGCTCAACCTCACGGGTTTCTCCAATTTTCTTTTCCTACGCTGCTTGGTATTGTCGTTCGAGTCGTCGTTGCTGAAGGCCGGTGACACGACCTCGTCCTCCCGAGTCGGCGACTTCGATTTCTGCCTCTCCGGCGACATACTTTTAACACTGGACGTGTCCTTCTCCTCCACCGGCATCACGATCACCGAACCGATGTTCTCGGCACTCCCGAGCTTTTTATTCCCACCTTCCAGTTTCTCTAACAGAGAATCGACGCCCTTCTTGCCCCTCTTCGGCAGGTTCTTGGGCGACCTCACGCTCGTCTCCTCGTGCTTCCTGTCCCTCTCGGACGAGGATTCTCTCTTAGGACTATCCGTGACGTCCTTCTCCTTAGATGTTAGATTAACTATAACAGGTAAGGTGGTGGTCCTTGGCACTTGCGCGATAACACTCAACGTGTCCTTAACTTTCGCTTCGGGTTCTTTCTTATCTGCGACCACCCTCTCTATCGTCACACTAGGCGGCAAATTTATCACTTTCTGTGTAAAATTATCTACATTTATTTCCTTAATCTTATCGTGAAGATTCGCGACTCCTTTCAGATTGCTCTCAAAGTTTTTCACTGTTATCTTAGGAGTGGTAACCTCCTTCGTTGATAGCGAGACCGGCTCGCTGACGGAGTTTGGCGTCGGTACGGACGAACTGATTCCGCTGTCGGACGAGGTCTCTCCATTTAGCGGAATCGGAGGTGAGATTATGTTCCCGTTTCGACTGCCCTTGTCCACGTTCCTCGCGGTCAAGCTGATGGGAATATCCTGAGATATTCGGGAGTAATTCTCTGGAATGATGTCCGACGTTGACGAGAGATCCAGCGTGCTCTGCGAGCCGGGCGAGCCTCTGTACTGATTCTGACTCGGCCGATTATCCACCAACAGTTGTAAGTTGAACAACGGGTTGCCCGGCGTGTTTGCTTGCGTGACACTCTTTGAGGGAAGTGTAGGCGTGTGCCACGTCGGCGGTGCTTGCGTGTGCGCGAGTTGTGGAGTAAGTTGTGATGGAAGATGGGACGGTCGCGCCATGGATGGATGCGTGTAGAATCCGCTGCTTAGCGTGGCGCCGGGCAGCGCGGTCGGATGAATATTGAGAGCTGAAAACACAGTCATTGTTTGTTAAGATCACAGGGAGACAACGAAGCGTCGATTAAATGATTTCTGTAACTTAAAACTGAAATTACCTTGGCCCTGCGCCATGGTGAGATGATTCCAGACTGTTTGCGGTGGAGGTGTGCCAACCGGTGGTCGGCTATGACCCGGATACTGCCCTGACATTTCGAAACACGCCCAATTGCCTAATGCTGAGTTGCAGGCAGCAACCAGATCAGTGTTTTCCGACTTGTGTGCTTCTTCCTCGGTGCAGCACTCCTTCTTGATGCTATTACATTTAACATTCGACTGTAAATGCGTCCAGGACGACTCTTTCGGTTTGCTGTCACTTGAATGTGGCGGCAATATGTGCGTGACGTAATTATCCAAAATATGCACTCTCTCTGGCTTGAAATCACCGTTCGTCACAGTCTTCCCGTTTACCTCGCTATCGGCATTCAGTTTACTGATGGACTTGAACAACTCTTTACTCCTGTCCGAATTACATGACAACTCTAAGTCGGAAAGTTTCAACAAACCGTAATCTATATTCTTGTACTTTGCGTTGTAACTCTGTACGTTAGGGGAATGATCTATTTGTCTTAAAATGGCACCGTCCACTGAAAGTGTCCCTTTATCGACAACCGACGTATACTGATATGAACCGCAGACTCGATCTTTCGTACGATCGTCACGTCGCGCGCTTTCCTTCGAGTCTACCACCAAATTGAGCGGCTCATTGTTACTCGCCACAGAGCTGTTACAATCGGGATCGCAAGTTTCCTTGTTGCATTCAACACCACTCGACGCGACTATCGGTCTTGCGATGCTACTCCGCGTGTCAGTCGAATCCTCCGACGCGCAAGCGATATCCGTCTCGTGACCAAGAATTTTTTGCAGGTTAGAAAAATCTTGGACTTTGTCTCTTGCAAAGGGACAGGCCTTGTTATCGCTGTTCACTGAGCCGAGTTCGGTCACAAATTCCTTCCGACAATTATCCAGCCTATCCTTCTGTACCACCTTCCTCGTCTCCGCGAATAATGACACATCAACTGTACGTGGAATCAGCACATCGGAATTCAGCACTATCCTCTCATCGTCGTGTCGTGCCGTTTCTGACAAATTTGTGTGTTTATTCGGATTCTTCGATTCCGTGATAGACGTCTCTTTGTGATGCAAGTCATATAAATTTTGCACGGTATTGTTGTGTGCTACCAATGCTTGCAGATCAATCCACTGCATGAAACTGTTTGGCAGCGCCCATTGTGGCGCGACATCAAATATGTGCAGCCCTGGAAACACACAAAAATAATCAATTTATTATTAAATCATTATCTTCTCAAGTTCTCTCTGATATTGTATCACATTGCGTACTAACGGCAAATCAATGTGAAATGAATTAACATCACTATTTTAACTATCACTCTTTCCGGTTTTAATGCAAACACATAACAAAAACAACTACATGACAACATAATGATTGTATTTTACCATTGCTGGGAACGTTAGAAGAGTGATGGCAACTCACACCATACTGAAGACCCAAACTACTTTTGTCCAGTTCATTTATATCGTGCGAATAGAAATAATATCCTCCTATGTCAGGAAACTTGTCAAACTTTTCTTCCTGCGGCGTGTGTTTAGATGCGTGCAGAGATTCTGTAATTGCAACAGAAGCATCTCTTAGTGACTCGATCAGGCATTTGCAACACTCGCACACACAAAGTTTTACCACTCTGGCGAAGTCAACACTGGCAATGTCGATTCGTACGAATAAGATGCAGCAATTATTTGCGCGCCGTTAGTCGTCAAAAAATAACTGAGAGATAGAAGTTTTCATTTAATATAAAAATACACGCACTTGTTTCGAGGCACAGGTGTTATCTCTCTTCTGTATCGGATTTTTTTCTCTCAACCAAGAAGCATTTATTCATACGACCCATTGACACTGCTGACTGTGTGAAAAACAGCTATCGTTCGCTGTGTACGATTCGTCGACGTGCACACACACATACATACACACTCTCGACTCTGTCACGAAAAGGTAACACACTTCTCGCGACACGTCCATTTTTGCGAAACTTTAACCACAGACCCCATGACGAACGTTCGCGCGAAACTTTTTTTCTTTTTTATCACGTCGGAGATTCGTTGGCGTTTGTCAGAAGGTAAATACGAAAATCCTCACGGGAAATGTTGTCAACACGAGCTAGGGAATAACGTGGGATATATAAAAAACAAAGAAAAAACTTAGAAAAACTCCGCAAACGACCGGACTTGAGAGAGTTCGAGAGAGGTGACTTCACGACGAATCGGCATCCTTTCGAGGGAGAAACGTGTCTAACGGTTTGCCGCGATGTTGCGAACGGACAATCGGTCAATTTGCTATGTCGTTATTCACGAGAGACAACGCTCGCTTCGCAACATCTTCGCTCGGGCTTCGCAATCGCGCCCAGAAATCGGCGTCTTTCCGAAACTCGTGGCATGAACCGTGCGAATTCTCTGATATACGCACTGTGCGTACACACACACATACCAAATCGGAGTAAGAGACAAATAATAAAACAGAGAGAGAAATAGAGATATGAGAGAGAGAGAGAGAAAGAGACGGCAGTTCACGGCGCACACGTACACACGCGAAAGGTAAAGCACGGCGGCGAGCACGTTTTATCCCGCGCGTACTGTACTTACACCACGTACGTGCAAACGCACATACAACGCGCGGTATAACACATACACACACACACACACACACACACACACATACACGCGCGCGCAAACACATCGACGGTGCGTCGTTGCGTGAACGCCTTATGCACTACGTGCACGCGTGAGCGAGACGTGAACGTGGCTCCCGTTGGACAAGGGAAAAAAGGGCGAGGGCACGGTCGCGAAGCGTGAGAAAAAACGGAGATGAAAAAGAAACGTTTAATTCCGGAGAAACGGAGGGAGGAGACGAATACGCGCCATCCGCGCGAGACGGATGTTTCCGGAGGAGCCGCGTGTCATCGCCGGCGATCTCATAAGAAGCACCGCACAAACATTTTCCCCGGCGCCCTGTGATAATCGGTAGCGCGCGCGCACGCACATAGACAAACGTACATATACACACACACGCACGCACGCACGCACGCACTTGACGATATTTTTAACAGAGGAGTCCTATCAATCGTTTATGCACGCGCGTATTACGCACGGGATACGCAAGAATGAACGGGATGGATGAATGTAATGTAATACATACATGCACGCACGCACGCACGCACGCACGCATGCACTCACGCACTCACGCACGCACTCACAGCGTCGCGTTGCCACCGGCGGCAGCAGCGGTGGCGACAGCAGCGGGTGGACGAACAGCACGCACGCACGACACACACGGGGACACGCACGCTCGTATCGACACGTCGTTGCGCGGATCCGGTACGGCACACGCACGGTGCACACGATGGTGCATGCGATCGCGCACCTCTCTTTTCAGCGACGGCAAAATAGGAGCGGCAACGACTCGTCGCAAAGACGACGACGATGACGACGACGACGACGACGACGCGAAGACGCGCGACTCGCCCCGCGTGAGAACGAAACGCGTGCACACGCGCGATTTCACTTGAGTCTTCTCGATCGGCAGCGACGTGCCTCGCTGTTTAGGTGGCATCGACGACGGCGACGACCACAGAGAGAGAGAGAGAGAGAGAGAGATGCGCGCGTGTGTGTATATGTGTATACGCGATTGTCGTCTTTGCTCGGCCGAACCTTGTCGGACACCGCGCCCGCACACACGCGATCGCAAAAAAGCGGCGAATCCCGCGCGCACCTACCGCAACGAGGTGGCCCTTCCACCGTGGGTACGGTCGAAATTTTACGATTTACGACCCAAAAATCCTCGGGGGGCACCAACCAAAAGCAGAGTCTCAACAATGGTGGCCGTCTACATCGCGAACTCGCCGCGTGTCGGATCGACATCTAGCGGTGGCGGCGCGAATCGCTTCTCCGTTTTTCGGCGGAGCCGACGACGCGACGTGGTGCAACGTGAGCGGGGGGAGCGAGCGCTCGGGAAGATTTTCCCGATCGCGGATTATCTTCGTCGTTCTTGTGCTCCGTGTAAAATTATTTTTTTTTTTTCGCACAAAAAAAAACCTCTCTCTCTCTCTCTCCCTCAAATTGCACTCGGAAATTTCTGCCTTGTTTCTGAATTTGGTTTTTTTCTTTCGCGCAAGAGGGTTCCTCTCCTTAATTTTAAAATTTTAAAACGTTCCTCTCGTATTTCCCAACGGCGAGGGCGAGAAAATACGAGTCGCCGCGCGACTCCGTTCCATTTCGGAGCTTTCTCTTTAATATTCACTAAACCGCAACAAAATTGCAGCGGGTTCTCGCGGTCCGTCGATACCTAATCGAGCGCGACGTCGAAGGTCGCTCCCTCGGCGATCTCGGTGCTATTTCGAAATTGCTGCTCGGAAATACACGACTCACATGCAGAGAAGAGGAGATGTAACGCGGGAAAAGGAGCGCAAAACGGGAACATGGACGCGCACGTGTGTGCGACACAACTGTTGGTGTCGCCCCGTCTTTTCTCGAATGTTCTGCCGAGACGCGAAACGAACGCGATGTCCGCCGTCTTTTACGATAATTTTCGTATTGACGTCGATTCCACCACGATGTGCTACGTGTCAATTTACGCGCGTCAACGTCGCGAACACGTCCCGTATAACGCGGTTCGACACAATTCGAGCGATCGCTCTCCGTCCCGGTCTTCACGCGACGAGCTTGTCTCGGTCTTACGGTGGGAAATTCGCGGGAACGCCTACGCCGAACGGTGCTACGCGATTGGACACGTGCGATCTGACAGGAACTCGGGAGGTTTTCTCTTTACCTTTGTATCTGCCTTGATGCTGGGTCGCTTCTTCATTCGCATTTTCGTCGAGCATCCTAGTGTGTCGCCTAGTCCCCGTGCACCCGACGTAAACAAAACATTATTGTGACGCAGCCCGCCACCGACCGAGAAAGTGTGCGTAGTAATGCGTATTGGTGTGGCACGAGACAGGGTCGAGGGCGTGCGGGCGCCGAGCGACCCGCCATGTTTCCGCCCCGCGAGCGGTAATTACGAATAAAAAACAATGTACTTACCTTTAAAATTGTCAATGTGAAAATCAATGCGCTTATCTCGTTTCGGCTTTGAGAGCGTTTTTGGGATCGGTTTCGCGTCAACCGCGTGATTGGTCAAAACCCATTGACAATCGAAGCAATCGGTCGATCAAATTACACACATGGGGTGAGAATCTATCCCCGTGACTTTCACATTTGTCGAGTTTCTTAAAAACTGATTTTTCTCTTTTCGTTGAGCGATCGAGAAACAGACAAAAGTTTGGGCAGATAAACTGCTAGATTATTTCCCAAACAAAGTTAAAAAACTACAGACAACAATCGATCAATTAAGGTTTTACACGCATGTATCTTGACACGTAGTGAAATATGATGGGGTATTCAACTACCCCGTCATATTTCAATACGCTCGGTGTATTTAGTTTTTGGGGGAGATATGTGCGTGGTTTAAGAATTAAGTTAATCGGAGACGGCGAAACATCCCTGAACAACCCTTTTCACCCGTATATATTTCTCATCTGGGTCTGATTTTCAACAACAAAAATACACATCATTCAACAATGAGGATTACATCCTCAGCAAAAGCAGAAAGTTGTCATTAATTAGCGCACAATTTTCTAATCGATGATTCAGAGATCGATCATTGGTGTAAAATCCTCAAGCTGTATCGGTCCAATTCAATATGGCGACTTAAAAACGCGACTCTGCGACGCTCGCCACTCTGGACGCGCGTCGCGACGGCGCCATGGTGTCGCGCAACATGGCGCTCGTCTCTGTCGTCTGCTAGGTTTGACAGTTGCTCGACGGAACTGGTGATCTCATTTCTCGCTCGATTGTCGCGCGCGTCATTTCCCGAGCACGCGCTTCGCGCGCACATTGTTCCTCTCGTCGTCATCTCGTTGTTCGGGAAAAAACGCAAAACCCCTTCTATCGCGAGAGGATTTTCCGTCGATCGAACAGGGAAACTCGGCCTCTCGGAATCTCTGCTGTTGTCGTCTGCTACGAAGCGTGACGGCTGCGCGAATCGCGTGCATGCACGGCGTATGCGGGTGATGCGGGTCGCGCGATGTGCGCGACGAGAAATTGATACGATAAAAAATAAACAAAACAAAAATGTAACGAATAACCAGCGCAACTCGCGCGTGATGTGTTCGATGCGCATCGTCGCCGCCGCCGCCACCGTCGCCGTCGTTGCGGGAATGGAGGCTGAAGTACGGGTGTTGGTTCCGTGGGCTCGTTCGATCGAATAAGAAGCGGTTTGTTGTCGGTCCGATCTCGAGGGTGCGTATGACGTGTCGAGGCGAGTCCGCGATCGCGACGAGCCGAGACCCCCTCGAGTAAAGTAACACGAGTATCGAGTAAGGGTGCCTTCCCTTTGTTCCGATTGCGTGTTGTCGGAGAGAATGCTTGGCACGCGACGACGAATGATTCTTGTTTTCGATCGGTCGGGCCGAAATGTTGAATGAGAGACGCGGTAACTATGTCACGAACTTGGTCGAGTAGATTCGTTTGCGCGTCTGCCATGGAAACGGAACGGGGATTGCTCCGACAGAACGTGCGACACGTCGGATGGACGCGTCGATCTTAATTTCGCAGCAGCCCAAAATATTCGACTTTCACAGTCCAGTATTCCAAACGGATAATTGTTCGGGGTGTTTTGAACGCGATTTAGCGACATTTATTTTGAGTTTAAACGACATATCGAGAATGGAACCTGACACCAAAGCGTAAAAATTTGTAGTATTTGTAGTTAAAGATACATTGCAGCAGATTAAATTTTGCGACTGTATGTGCGTATGTAATTCCGCAGAATTTAGATAGTAATCACGGTGTGTGCAAACAAAACACGTAGGTAGAGAAATGACATTTTTAAATATCGACGTCGAAGAGACACGTGAGACACCTCGTAGACGTACTTCAACTTTATACAATTGCGACGAGATAGAGCATAATTATTTTTATTCATTCAAGGTGTTTTTCTCGATGATCCAAACGACGAGATAGTTCCGAAAAATTTTTCTATGACCCATTTTGATGTACACCACTGACTCGAAGCCAGTAAGTTGTAATTGATAATAATCAGTAATCCCATATGCAAGCAACAGAGAGAGAGAGAGAAAGAGACAAAGAAAAAAAGAAAGAGTCCGCCACTGATCTCAATGCGTCAGCTGTGAGTGTATTATGGAGCAGAGCGAGGGTGGCGAGATATCCAAGGTAGACCCCTCGAAATCTAAGCAGAAGAAATCGAAGCAAAAGAAGTGTCTCTGCCACATGCTGAGGAACCACAAGAAGACCAAAGTCGGCTGTCTGGAACCGTCGTACAAGGACGGCGCCCAGCCGAACAGAAACTCCAAGTTGGAGAACTCACAGCACGAGTCGCAAACCAGCACGAAATTGTCCCTGTGCTGCGCCATGACCGAACGCAGGACGCCGACCCAGAGCTTGACCGTCAGTAGATTCTCCCCGACGACGTTGAGCCGCGCCTCGGTTAAATCCGAGGTAGCGTCCGTCAACGGGGATTGTCAGACCGACGCGGTGGTCGAGAAGGAAGATGATGTTTATGTCGCGAGCGGTCAGGCGGCCCAAGAGACTGTAATCAAAAGGAATAACATATCGTTGGCGAAAGAGCGTCCCAGTACTTACATAGAAGGTAAGCTCGAATCCAGGTCTTACTGACGACGTTTAAGACACAAACGTAGAAAATTCTTGCACACACCATCAAAGGCACCATATTCCATTGGCGCGTCTGCGATACTTTCTAAATGTTTTTTTTTCTTGCAAAAAACAAAAAAAAAACAAAAACGATAATTGAAAGACGCGCCAATTGAGAAGCAAAACAAGTTGTGCCGCCGATTGAGCGACGATAACCGAGTGACAAACAAGTACTTACGAGACGGCAGGCTGTTGCAGGACTGTCTTTTGCATTATGAGAAAAACAAAAAGTTTTAGTCGAGTAAAATCTTTGTCTCGCGAACTAACACACACCCCGTAGAAAGTTTTTAATTACCTCACATCTAATCTCGCGACCGAGCGTCACTTCTGTTTCATATGTCTTTTTATGTGTATTGTGTAATACGGTCTGAATGATGATCGGATGACCTTGCGCGTGTCCCCTCCATGTGTGGTTACGTTCTAAAGCGGTACGTACAACACAGAGCCATAATACTTCCAGTGTGTATCGATGTAAAGCCGCGATTGTACTGCAGACGTGGATCTAGAGCCCAGTTGTAATCTTATCGCTGACGCACATGTGTGTATAATCCTTTCCCGAATCGTTGAGAATTAAAAAAAAAAAAAAGAACAAAAAACAAACAAAAAAGCGAACAAAATCCGAATCGAAATGTCAAGTCCGAAGACGAAAAAGAAGAGAAAAAGTTCCCTTCTCAAATCGTTGCGACGCGCTTTCAAGAGAAAGGTTGGCGAAACGGGACAGACGGAACTCCATCGTAGGCAGGAGGAGTTGGTTAACAGGTCGACCGATAAACCGGGAAGTGTGTCTCATTCGTCCGAACGAAAACTCACTCCGAAAGCGGTTGAGAGAAAACGCGAAACTTCTGTTCTCGAGGAGACTAGTTCGTTGGTCGGGACGATGGAACGTAACGATGGGAATTTGTCAGATGTGCGGGGGAGTAGCGACCACGTAGCCGGCGTAAAGAACGAGAATTCCGAACGTAACGTTGCGGAATATCGTGAGAAGGTAGAACAGTGTCTGAGGGACAAAAGCGAGGGGAGTTCCGCGTTAGGATCGGACAGACACATGAGTACAAAAATCGCCTTCATGCGACAGATCACAGACGTTGCCTCGAATTCGGGAGATAAAAAATCGCAACCGCGCGACAATGACGACGCGAAAGGTTCGAATTCCGATTTCAAAAGCGCGTTATCATCGCGATCCACGACCGTTGTTTCTAATAACGCCGCGTTGAGAGACACGAGAAAACTTATAATAAAAGAAACGAAAGCGATTTCCCAAGAGAGTAGTGAAGATAGTGACTTCTCTGCAGACTCGACGGAAGACTCGTTCGACTCATCTTCAATCGAAGAGGAAGACGAGAGCAAACGTCTGATCGAGTCTGAGAAAGCGCAGAAATACTTAAAGGATGAGTATTTTACGAAGGGAAAGTATATCACTTATTTCTTCCTGGAAATGGAACGGCAGAGTTACAATCCCACTGAGGTTTACAGTATGGTTCAGTATACCGATTCTGAAAAGCCGGGGAACAAAGGTACAAAAAACGAGATTCACACGAACTTTCTCTATATATATATATATATACATATATATGCTCTGCTTCAAATGTTTTGATTCTTATTATGTTTTCGCATTTTGTTTTTTCGCATTTTGTTTTTACGCGAGGGGGAACACACCGTGGATTCTTCTGTTCCAGAGTATCGGCATTGTAAAATAGCTTACTTTTTACGGTGTTCTCCCTGTGTATATATGTTAGTCGTATCGAGAAAATGTACAAATAGCTACTTTTTTTTTTTTAATATCTAGATTAGATTAGAGATTAAAAACTGGGATGTACAGTGCCGAGATGTTTGCGGGCGGACTACGCGATTGTTGTTGGCTCGTTTTTCCGAGTAAATCTAAAGACACTCTGTGTGTAACGTGTTTAATCGAGTGACTTTTTCCACGTACTAAAACTCTGTGTGTTAAACAGTTTTTGTTTTTTAATAATATACACTTACGTGAACTAGAGCAATTTTGCTTGGAATTCACCGCGCGCAGCTCAGTGCTCACGAAGTTGAATCAAATTTAAATAGCCTTGATGTGTGTCGATTAAAATACGTGAATTATTTCGCGGAGATCTTTAAGTATCCGTTTCTCTCTCTCTCCTTCCCGAGCTGAGCAACTAATTAAATGTTACGAATCTGCACGCTAGTGCCAAGAACTGCAATAGGCGGCAATTTGAGCAATTTGGTTTCATTACAGCAGAATGCCGTAATGCCGTTATGAATCTGATTTCTAGGCACGAAGTACATTTGTTCGATCAGTATATATACATATATATATGTATGTCTCATATATATATATATATATACATATATACGTGTTCTTTGCTTTTGAGATAATGTGAATGGTTTTTTTTTCTTTTTTTTGCGCAACTTATGATGCACACAATTTGTCTATCGGAAAAAAACAGAAACCCGTGTGTAACGCACAGGTTTGAACTGTTTCAGGAGAAAATTCCTCTTCCGGATCACTGTCGCCGAGCATTTCCGAACAATTGCGTCGCAGATTGCTCCATAGACGATCCGCCGATAATTTGATTGTGAACTCACCCACAAACTCCATGAGACATTCTAGTCCGGATTCGATTAAAAGCGCGCCAATACAGCACAAGCCACGCTCAACGTCGCACGATGCTTTGTCCAAAAAGAAAGATCGTTACTTCTGTCACACGACGGGAGCGTCTATGGACAGTTTGGCGAAACAATCCCTACTTGCCGCGCAAGTACTTAACTTGATACCTACTCAAAAAGCACGTGAGAGGTACGTATATGTGTGTTCTTTTAGAAAAATTATTATTTTAAAGATGATATTACTGTTTTTATTTATTTATTTTTTTTTTTAAATAAAATTCGACGTTTCAGGAATTTTCTTCACGGAAGAATCGCCGCCAATTCCTTGCTCGGACCGGTGGAGCTCGAGAAGGTGCTGCCGAATCGGGAGTTGAAGATCTTCATTGGCACTTGGAACATGAACGGTCAGACACCGCCGAAAGAATTGAACGACTTCATGCTGCCGTCCGACATCGAGACCGTTCCCGATCTGCTGGCGATAGGCACGCAAGAGTCGTGTTCCGAGAGAAACGAGTGGGAAGCGGCTTTGCAGGAGACTCTCGGTCCTTCGCACGTGCTTCTCACCAGCAGTAATCTCGGCACGCTTCATCTCGCCATATTCCTTCGACGCGATCTCATCTGGTTTTGCTCCGTCCCGGAGGAGGACAGTTTCTCGACGAGAACCGGCACGGCGTTCAGAACGAAGGGCGCGGTCGCGATAGCTCTCATGATATTTGGAACGAGCTTCCTCTTCGTCACCGCTCATTTGACCGCACATCAAGATAAGGTGAAGGAGCGCGTCAACGACATCAAGAGGATCGTTCGAAATCTCGATCTTCCCAAGGAATTGCCCACTAGGCACAAGAGCAAAGGTATTGTACGCCAAATTTCTCGACATTTGCGATTAAATTCTTGCGTAACACAAATGTGTTTTTTTTTTTCAGACGTTACGCAAAACTTTGATTGCGTATTTTGGTGTGGTGACCTCAACTTCCGTTTGGCACAACCGAGAGAGGAAGTCATTCAGTGGATAACGAATACATGTTTCCCGCAAGAGTCGCCTATAAACCTGCACACGGATCAGCTGAGAACTACCTTGAACGAGGGCGCGGTGCTGCGCGGTTTCGAGGAGGCTCCGATCGTCTTTCCGCCCACGTACAAGTACGATCCGGGCACGCAGAACTTCGACTCTAGCAGCAAGCAACGTACTCCGGCGTATACCGACAGAATACTCTTTAAGGGAAAGGGTCACACCAGAGGCTACATCAGACGTTTCAGTCACGAGAACGCCAACTCGTCCAGGGACGGGGCCATTGAATGCCTGGTGTACGATTCCGTTCCTAGTATCTGCACCTCGGATCACAAGCCGGTCTGGGGTGTTTTTAAAACCACGCTGAGACCGGGTATCGACACGTACGTGTCTATCACTTATCGACGTTTCGAGCGGCAAAGCCTGTATAGCTCGCACTAACCTACACATACATATATGCGCGCCGTTAACGTATAGCGGTAACAATCTATGACACGCGCTGTTATTTTATTTTTAGAATTCCGCTTGGCGCTGGACTTTTCAATCGCGAGGTGTACCTGGAGGGTATCAGAAGACGCGCGGCCGCAATGGACGACTCTCTCGGAACTTCAAAAGTTTGCTCGCTTCAGTAGAGAAACGTTCGCGAGACACGCGTTAATACGGTCAGTAATGTATGTATCTCGATAAAAAGATGTATTCGCTGTTTTTTAATAATACGAGAGAACGATTATTTCGCATCGTTCCTGCTGTACATGTTCTCTCACGGCGGATGCCACAGAATTTCTTTTGTACGTATTTACGTATTTCGCCAAGTCTGTCCATTTTTTATAGCGGTGATGGGAAACATTTTTCTAGCGAGATTTGTACGATAGTTTTACTATTACTAAAAACAGAAAAATACCGTTGAAGGTCTCTAGTCAACAATAGAATTAAATCGCTTGTTTAGTGATTTAGATAACGAGAATGACTAGTTTATAACTTTATCATGTTGTTTTGTTTCTTTCTCTCTCTCTCTTTCTCAACCTGTGCCACATTATGAATCGAAGAAAATATTTCTATGCACTTTTCATGTTGCCAAAAGATTACAAAATTACGTTCTTTGTAATATTTGAGACATTTTCTTTAGACACATTGTGTTATCTACAATATTTAAATATACGCAACACATAACTAATACTTTATTTAAAATTTATTCAAGACAAATAGATAATGTACATTAGGAAAAAGAGATAACACAAAAAGTTCTTGTTGTTACACAATTATGTGAATATATATATCACAAGATATAGTATGTTAATTTATAGTTATTATATAAATTAGACAATTTTTTGTTAAAAATTGAAGAATTGTTTTCTGTATTTTTTTTTAAAGATACTTAATTTCTATTTTACTTTGAACTTGGATGTAAAAAATTGTAGAGACCAAATATTGCTGGGCCAATACATTACACTAGTCGCTAAGATTTAGGATAGATAGATTTTTGTTGATTTGAATTATTTATATTTTATTTATTGAGATCACCCAGTATATATTATTGAAAAAAGAGATTTACAAAAGCATGGAATATCTTTTCTTAATATTACTTAGTATTTTTCTTAGTGACACAATTTGTAATTACGTCAGCAAGTAGTTACTAAATAGTATTTCGTTATCTCTTACCTTACTACTAGTCTACTTCTCGAGGAGCGATAACGCCTTGAAAATAATATGTTCTACTTCTCTGCTACACTGCTAGAAACAATATTAACAGAAGATTATTATATGTACGGCTAATTAACAAAACCCCGTAAACCCAATACTGTTGCACAATAACCGTGCACAAATGAGAGAGATTTCTATTTGTTCCAGTACATTAGATATCTAATATATATATATATTTGCTTTGTCAAAACCGCAACAACAAACTAATCGAAAAGATATAGTTGCCTACATGTGTGAAATGTGATATATTCTGTGTACATAGTCATTTGTCAAAAATTTACCTTTAATTTATATTTTTACTTATACAAATTACATTATCGTTGAAACAATTGACGATAGAGTTTTTACAGACAATATATTTCAATTTAATTCGAGTCGTAAAGCGAATTGAGTCTTTTTTCGTTCATTTCCTCTAGTGGTTTTAATGTCTTCTTAAAAAGATAGCAAACATAACACAGGATGTGTTTAAAGAAAAAAATATATTATAGCATTAAAAATATAAATATAATGTATATATATATACACCATAATGATTTAAGAAAGAAAAGAGAAGCAGTAAACTTATTGCTCGATAAAAAAACAATATATATAGACTACTAATACAAAAAAAAAAAAAAAAATTAAACACAATATGTTGCAAAGTGAGAAAACTTAAGCTCCACAACAGTATTTGGAGTGTGGCGTCTGATACGCTTAAAGAGTTTCACTGAGTATATTGCAGAATTATAAATGTTTAATAGAAAAGAGAGAAAGTGCTTAAATTACTACAACGTAAAGTATTAAAATAAAACAAAAAAAAACTAGAAAAAAAGACAAATATATAATGTGTGTGTATCACATGTTAGACGATAAGCGAAATATTGAAAAGTATTTTAAGAAATATGTGATTCAAGTTTTACTACTTAAACTATTAGTGTATACGTGTATTCTATTATTCCATTAAATATTGGAAGATGCGATATATACACAGTAAAAAAAAAAATGTTAATTTTAACATTTTTTGCATGTCCCAGGAGGTCCACTCTAAATTGTAAGTTAAAACAACTTATTCGTTGTGAGTCACTTATTGACAAACTAGTAAAGTCAAATACTTGACACAATACTTTACATTTATATTTGT
>NW_018020627.1:447495-526677 GCF_002006095.1 Pseudomyrmex gracilis | reverse complement strand
TGTGAAGTTAACATAAATTTGACACGTGAAAAGATTAAAAAAATAATAACATATCAGTATTATGTTAATTTTACATTGAAGTAATAATCAAAACGTCGTAACACAAGAAAAGTTCTACATTTTGACGCACAATTTTTTACTGTGTATATATATATAGTATATACATGTTTCCGGAGAGGACATACCGCCGCTTCCCGGACAAACAATCAAAGAATTGAAATCTTAATTCTGTGGGGGAAAAAAAAAAGAAAAATAAAACAACTAAAATGTTTTTACATGTGTCTCGACTGTGACGTTTCACGTTATGCGCATCGGGTGAATAACTTTTAGTGACTTGTGATATAATAACTCCTTCTTTAATCATACAGACAGGTTGCCAATTGAGGTGCCTAAAAACAAAAACGTCTTTTTGCATACTAATTCTGAGTCTTCTACACGAAGCGACGACTATGTAAAAACAAATTGTTAAGATCTTTAGGTCTACTGAGCAGGTTGCCTTAAACCATGCCTTATCTAAATTGTTACCTATGTAAATTATGTGCTTGATCTGTGTGTGCTTGTAAGTCTTAATTGATGGTGCTCCGATTGAGAGATCTCCACTCCAACTATATAGAAGTATAACGACACAAGCAGCACGATAACTCGATACGTTGCGATTATATATTTTTCCGTAATCATACTCTTGAACCGATACAATTGTTTTTGCATTATGTGTATCGGCGCGGGTTTCAATTTAATGCGCTCGTTAAGTGAAGAATTATTTAAACTTACGTATATGTACATGATTTTATGCAATTCTTGCATCTGAGTAACACCACTCGCACTGTCTTGAAGAAAAAAACTCTTGTTGTATCTGTGATACGATTTTCAAACCGCACATCTGTGACTCGATGCAACTGTCTCTTAAGTCAAAAGCACAAAGCACAACTCTTTGTTTTGTTTTATGCAATAAAAAACAAAACAAAAAAACAGACACAGAACAGAAAATTGAATTTTTATTGTGTATCTACCGAACAAAGTTTCATATACTCGATTGTTTACGTGTACTCGATTTATGTATGTTCAACCATGTGCTTATATGTTTAAATAAAGAGTTAAACGTCGCTGGAATGTTTAAATCCGCCTGATGATGTCGCGATGACGATTGTCTTTCGATTTTGTATCGAGCCAAGTGTTTTGTACCTTCCACCATTTTCCCGCTCTCCGTTCCATCCTACTCTGGGTCAGAGATGCCAGTTTGCGGACGCTAGCAACATGCTGCAGCAAGTAGAGGGGACACGCACACAAGCAAGCAGCCACTCGCCGAGGCGCTGAGCGCACACGTACACGGCTGTTCGCCTGTGTGCGTTTTGTCTGTGTATCCCCTCTACTTGCTGAGCATGCTGCTAGCGTCCGCAAACTGGCATCTCTGCTCTGGGTGCGTTCACTTTGGGCGCTTACGCGCTTTGAGCGTCAGTCTATCTTTGTTCTATATTTAAACAACAATAAAGACAGACTGACGCTTAAAGCGCGTAAGCGTCCAAAGTGAACGCACCCTCTTTCTAGAACGACGGACGCGTTCCGAAACTCACTGCCAAAACTGAAAATCTAGGCTGCGTTCCGTTTCACGCATATGCGCGCATGTATCTATAGTTACACGTAACGTATAGTATAGAAAAATGTGCGCATATGCGTGAAACGGAACGCAGCTCTATTCGTGCACGTGCGCGCACCGTGTTTTCAGCACTGGCCATTTTCGGAACGCAGTCCCCCCCCTATCGAGTGTAGATATAGTCGCCATCTATTTAGGCGTGATTTTAGTGGTTGCGTAACGGTCGCGCGTTAAGAAGAATCAAATTTTATGGAAAATTTACGGATTTCTGTTTATGAGGCGGCATCAGTTATCAGTATTGATTCTGGCATTTACGAATTGAAAACGAAAAGAATAGTTGCATTACGAGTCCGATCTCCGCACTTTGTGCAATCTGGACAACGAGTGATACAGCGAAACGAGATTTAAGGAACAAATTAAGATGAGCTTTCTTACGATGCTTACGATGGCGGATCTCAAGGAGAAATTAAAGGAAAAGAATTTGCCAACAATCGGGTCGAAGTTCGAGCTGATCACACGGCTGCTGGAAGCAGGAGTTCCGCTAGAAGAGTTGTCTGGTTGTGTTTCAAGTGAGGCACGAGAAACGCCGTCTTATAAAGAATTTCTGCAGGGAGCAAATGCGCAGTTGACGGTATCCGCCCGCGAGATCGAACTGCTGCAGAGGGAAAAAGATTTGGCTGTACGTGAAGTAGAGCTGTTGAGAAGAGAATTAGAACTCTTGCGAGCGACGCATCGTACGGACGAAACCTTGTCTGCCCGAGCCAGCACGAAAAAGTGGCGAGATCTCAAGAACCTAGTTGGCGAATATAATGGAAACAACCGTGATTTTGACCTGTGGGAGAAGCAGACAAGAAAATTACTCTCTGCGTACGATCTGAATGATCATGAAGCTAAGGCGTTGGTATGCAACAGACTGACCGGCAAAGCTCTGAAGTGGTATCATTCGAGAGTCGATTGTGTGGAATTAAGTTGCGACCAACTTCTACGCGAACTCAAGAAAATTTATGGACAGCGACCAGATCAGCTTACTTTACGACGCCAACTGGAAGCAAGAGTGTGGAAAACTGGCGAGACTTTCGCAGATTATTTACACGACAAGGTGATGCTTGCAAATCGAGTGCCGGTCGAATCTGAAACTGAAATTATCAGCTACATTGTCGAGGGTATCCCGAATCAAGAGTTGCGCACACAGGCAAAAGTGCAGCGCTATCATTCGATAGACGCAATGTTGACCGCGTTTGCAAACGTCCCGGCGCCTAAAGGACCTCAGCGTAAGCCGTTTTCTCAACCTCGTGGAAACCAGACCTCGGGAAGCAGCAAGCAGGAATCGGAGCAGCGACAGTCTAAAGAAGCAGACTCACGAAAGTGCTACAATTGCAATGAACACGGACATTTTGCAGCAGAGTGCAAGAAGGAGAAGAGGGAGCGAGGATCTTGTTTCACGTGCGGAAAATTTGGACACCGAGCGAATCAGTGCAACACCTCAACGGAAAGCATCAACTTGATAACCCAAGGGCAACGAGAAGACGAAGATTTTCAGCGAAAAGTAGAATTACAGATAAGTAATAAAGAAAGCAGTTTTAAGATTATCTGTAACGCGTTAATTGACACAGGAAATCTGATTTGTTTGATTAAAGAACGATATATTCCGCGAGAATATATAATTTTTGGTACTGAACGCGATCAATTTTGCGGTTTAAACGGCAGTGGATTGAATGTAGTGGGCCGTGTTGAGAAAAATAAGAGATTATTTATAAAACTTTTTTTGTTATTAACTTTTTAATAAACAACGAGCGATGGCTAAAATCTTTTGATTGTTACTCAGGAAGGTGTCCTTGACAACATTTGTCAAACTCATTTGGGTGACCTTTTGTAAATATTTACCAAAACAAATATTCAATTATGAAAATTCGTTTGTTCATAACTCGAAAACTAAAGCCGACCGGCGGTAACATGCATAGGCAACAGTTGTTCAGAATAAACGTTCTTAACAAGATATTTCAAAAGCTCATTGAAATCGGTGAGAGAAAGTTCCCTTTCTAAATAATTACCAATTATTCTTTCTTACATGTGGAATATATGCTGTGGGCGTCCCCCGTGCGAGTGGGAGCAGTTGATGGTCGCAGAAATTGGGCGAACTGTGAGCAAACATCTATCGTCGGAGTGCGGTAAATGCGGTAAAGCAACGTCGCTGTCGAGTCCCGGTAGCGACGTGGATTTCGATAGCGGTCGTGGGTTGGAAACGGTGGATCAGCAGCAACAGCAGCAATCGTCACATTCGCAAGAGAAGTGGGCCTGCGACCTGACCACGCAGAGTAGAAAAGCACTCGCTAAAACGACGACAACAACAACAACAACTACTACTACTACTGTTACTACGACTCCGCCTAAAGAGCCGTCTACAATGGGAGTAGGTAGTATAGAGTAAGAACTAAGATTCTTGGAGTTATTTGATTTTTATTTCTACAAGTAATTATTTCGCGGTTTTTGACACGCATCTTCCATTGGCTAACAGTAAGGCAGTAGGCAGTGCGAAATGGGAATTGCCTATTTCGTTATTCCCGTCGTTTCTTTACCGAACAATAGTTTATTCCTAGCCTTACTACCTTTATTGTAGACTAGCTATAATCAGAATCGAGCCGCGCTAACAATCGGTAACAATCAACAGCAACAGACACCGATTAACGCGGATAAGGTAACCTCGACGGCGGCCGTCACCGAGGTACCCGGCGTCATCAAGACGACCATCAATAGCGGCTTAGCGATGAACGATGTCAACGATCAGGAAAACCTCAAGATAGACAGCCCCGCGCCAATTCTGGTTGACGAAGTCGAGGAAATGAGTACTCAAGAGGGTGAGTGCACCTTCTCAATATATATCTCAGTTCTCTCTCTCTCTTTCACACACCTTCCTCTCTATATATACATATATATGTCTCTCTCTCTCTCTCTCTCATTCTAAAATCTATCCAGCCGTCTCATTTCGTCTCGTTCCGCCACATACACAAAGGTGAGCGCTTTCGACAAAGGGAAGAGAGGTCTTTCTCCTCTCTTTGTCGCGCACGTTTGCAGTCTTTTGACGAATTTTCTTTCTTTTTTTCCGGACGATGATAGGTTTAGGCTTCTCGAAAGATCTTTATTTAGAAAAGGAACTCTCGGATACGAGAACTCTGCGCGCGTGCAAATGCGGTTAGGAACGCGACGAGGAACAATCCGACTCGATGCGTGCTCTCCTCGCACGTTGTATCTAGCACGTTGCACGATAATAATAGCTAAGGATTTGCTTGAGGCGACGTGAGCAGCAGTTTGTCATAAATAAATTAGGAACAACAGATATTATATTATTTATCGATATATATATAGACCATGCTCGCTCTCTATCTCTTTCTCTCACTCTCTCACATTTATAAATAAGAGAAAATAATAAGAGGAAACTTGCGGGTAATTTTGATAAATAATTCCCACATTGAATCCCGCCTATCGCCCGACTATGCGTTAAATACGTCAGTTTCTCCCCACGTATTTGTTGAATTTTTAATATTTGGTAGATTGTAATATGATGAAGAGAAAAAAAAGAAATGTGACTTTTGTAGAAACCCCAAATGATGGTGGAGGAGACGGAACTGACAACCGTCCTATAAATGGTGAACAAGAATTAGTGTGTACAGTACAGGACCAAGAAATGGAGGAAGGTATGATGATTTGAAATGTCGAGTGTGTTTCTACATTTATTCAATATGTGTATATGTGGAGATTTATAATCTCTGTTCTTTGACAAATAACAGCAACTTCTCTTTTCTTCTCTCTCACATTAGACGAGGCCAGGTCAGAAGCTACTTTTCGTTATACTGTCGAGAATGTATCCAAGATGAAGGATTCACAGTTCTCGCCTGCGTGTTACGTTCGCAACTTACCATGGAAAATATTGGTGATGCCTCGTACGAGTCAGACACAGGAAAGACAACCTCAGAGGTCGCTTGGATTCTTCCTTCAGTGTAATGGGGAAAGTAAATCTACATCGTGGAGTTGCTACGCCGTTGCCGAACTACGTCTACTGTCGTGGAAAAAAATGCAAGAACCATTTATCAGAAGTAAATATGCATGACTGTCATTTTATATGGTAATACACATAACTTGTGATACGTAGCTTGTAATACAATTTTTTACTTTTTACAGAAATTGAACATCTTTTCTATAGTGAAGAGAATGACTGGGGATTCAGTCATTTTATGACATGGCAAGACGTTCTGGATCCCAAAAGGGGTTATATAAAAGATGATTCGATCACACTTGAGGTTTGCATATTGTGCAATATACTGTAACGTGTGTTGTCTTATTATCTTTTGTTTCATCTAAATTGTGTATATTCAAATATTTACTGAAACTCTACTTTGATAGTTACTCTAATTTTACGCTCCTTTCGTAGAAGTTACATTTAATGCGATGTTAGTTAAGGTATTCGTTGATTTTAATTAGGTTCATGTAGTAGCTGATGCACCTTGCCCACGAGCTCCATGAGACATTGACCGGATTCCATTAAAAGCGCGCCAATACATCACAAAGCCACGCTCAACGTTGCACGATGCTTTGTCCAAAAAGAAAGATCGTTACTTCTGTAACACGACGGGAGCGTCTATGGACAGTTTGGCGAAACAATCCCTACTTGCAAAAGCACAAAGCACAACTCTTTGTTTTGTTTTATGCAATAAAAAACAAAAAAAAACAGACACAGAACAGAAAATTGAATTTTTATTGTGTATTTACCGAACAAAGTGCCATATTCTCGATTGTTTACGTGTACTCGATTTATGTGTATTCAACCATGTGCTTATATGTTTAAATAAAAAGTTAAACGTCGCTGGAATGTTTAAATCCGCCTGATGATGTCGCGATGACGATTGTCTCTCGATTTTGTATCGAGCCAAGTGTTTTGTACCTTCCTCCATTTTCCCGCTCTCCGTTCCATCCTGCTCTTTCTAAAACGACGGACGCGTTCCGAATCTCACTGCCAACACTGAAAATCTATTCGTTCACCGTGTTTGCAGCACTGGTCATTTTCGGAACGCAGTCCCCCCACCCTACCGAGTGTAGATATATTCGCCATCTATAAACCGATCCGTCGTACATTTTTTCTACGGACGGATTGTCTATGTCGGATCGGTTAGTCCGTGGAGTTTGCGAGCGACAACACATCTCAACTGTGCGCCGCTGCTGCACTTGCCGCCATTTTGTTTATTTTCGCGTGATCCGCGAGCAACGATCGCGGTATACGGGATCGGCCAGCGGGAATTTCCTGTGCTGTCGAAGCACAGCGTCCAGCCGGGTCTTGAACGAAAGAGAGAGACACAGACAGACAGAGGGAGAGAGAAAGACAAGGAGAGAGTACCAAGAAGAGTCCACTACGAGGGTACAGGTGGGTTTACACATATACGCGAAACCGGAAGTCGTGCGCGGGTGAGTCGATCGAGAGTGTCGGTGAAACACGATCGAGATTTCGTGGCGGCGACGACAGGATTTCGCGCGCGCGAGATCAGCCTGGAACGAGGATAGATTGTGTTAGAGCGGGAGGTAACCAAGAATCGCGCGTCCGCCGTATCCGCGGTCGGGCAAAGGGGGACGACCGTCGTCGGCGTGGTCGACGTTGATCCGCGCCGGTAAAAACGCGCATCTCGGAAGAGAAAAGCGCATTTTCCGAGAGGATCGGCGATACAGGAGCGGGAGGGGGGAAAAGAAGAGGAGCAGGTCGGTGTGCGCGCCAGGCGCCGGAACGAGAGGCGAGAGACACGACGATCGTCGCTGCCGTCGCCGTCGCCACTAACACCATCACTGTCATCCACCACACTGTACCACCACTGCTGCTCGGTTAGTGGTAGAACAGCGCACCATCACAAACATCGGTCGCAAACATTGCCGCGGAACATCGCCGTCGTCGTCGCTACTGCCCTGTCGTCGCGAAGGATAGTCGCAGCGCAGCGATTCGTGGCGACGCTCCGTAAAACGTGAAGGAGCACTTCGTACCTTAGATTCGTGCAACACACAAGGGTGGAATATATGCTGTGGGCGTCCCCCGTGCGAGTGGGGGCACTTGATGGCCGCAGAAATTGGGCGAACTGCGAGCAAACATCTATCGTCGGAGTGCGGTAAATGCGGTAAAGCGACATCGCTGTCGAGTCCCGGTAACGACGTGGATTTCGATAGCGGTCGTGGGGTGGAAACGGTGGATCAGCAGCAACAGCAGCAATCGCCACATCCGCAGAGGCAACATTCGCAAGAGAAGTGGGCCTGCGACCTGACCACGCAGCGTAGAAAAGCACTCGCTAAGACGACAACAACGACAACAACAACTACTACTACTAATACTGTTACTACGACTCCGCCTAATCGGAATCGAGCCGCGTTAACAACCGGTAACAATCAACAGCAACAGACACCGATTAACGCGGATAAGGTAACCTCGACGGCGGAGGCCGTCACCGAGGTACCCGGCGCCATCAAGACGACCATCAACATCGGCTTCGCGATGAACCACGTCAACGATCAGGAAAACCTCAAGCAACTCAGCCTCGCGCCAGTTCAGGTTAACGAGGTCGAGGAAATGGATACTCAAGAGGGTGAGTGCACCTTCTCAATATATATCTCAGTTCTCTCTCTCTCTCCCTCCCTCTCTTTCTCTTATACACACACTTCCTCTCTATATATATACATATATATGTCTCTCTCTCTCTNTCTCTCTCTCTCTCTCTCTCTCTCTCTCTCTCTCTCTCTCACACTCATTCTAAAATCTATCCAGCCGTCTCATTTCGTCTCGTTCCGCCACATACACAAACGTGAGCGCTTTCGACGAAGGGAAGAGAGGTCTCTCTCCTCTCTTTGTCGCGCACGTTTGCAGTCTTCTGACGAATTTTCTTTCTTCTTTTCCGGACGATGATAGGCTTAGGCTTGCTTCTCGAAAGATCTTTATTTAGAGAAGGAACTCGCGGATGCGAGAACTCTGCGCGCGTGCAAATGCGGTTAGAAACGCGACGAGAAACAATCCGACTCTCGATGCGTGTTCTCCTCGCACGTTGCATCTAGCACGTCGCACGATAATAATAGCTAAGGATTCGCAATCGGTTTTCCGTTTTTTGATTGGCGCGCGCTCGATGCGGAGAAAAATTTACTCCCGGAGAAATTTTATTCGGATTTTATTTTTCTTTTTGTTTTGACGAAAGATAGTTTTTCTCGCAGTCCTTTCGGAAAACAAAGATTTTCAATTGTATATCGACCTTGAGGCGACGTGAGCAGCAGTTCGTCATAAATAAATTAGGAGAAACAGATATTATATTATTTATCGATATATATAGATCATGCTTGCTCTCTCTCTCTCTCTCTCTCTCTCTCACCTATAAATAAGAGAAAACTTGCGTAATTTTGATAAATAATTTCCACGCCGAATCCCGCCTATCGCCCGACTATGCGTTAAATACGGCAGTTTCTCCGTCTCTCGACGGAAGAGTCACGTGGCTGTATTATTAGTTTTTATTGCATTCGAATGTTCTCATTACCACACCACACGTTCGGAAATCACAACTTGCTCTCTCCCCATACATCACATTATAAGAAATAACAATCCTATCATGACAGATATGAGTACATCTGATTGTGAAGATACAAGTAATGTATTACGTCATGTATATGTGCGTGTATGTTTCATTATCGGAAATTTTTCACGGATTAATAATTGTGTGACTATTTTACCTTGATAAAAAAATATTCAACTACATCTGTTGACTAATCGCGTCAGTACAAGTTTTGCGACATCGGTGACAAACTGACAACGGTTCTGCGGATAATTTGTTTGTTCTTTTGTTGTCAGAATTAATTGTTTTAATGCGTGTGATGTAAAATTCGCTCGAAGTGCGCGAGTATTAACCTATAACGTAACTATACAAATTAGAGATCTTCATTTGATGCGATTTGTTGCTGGTTTCGTCTTTTCTTCTACCAATTGCGCACTGTGATTACATGTCAAGAATTCTACATGAAGTATTCTATTTATTGTAATCTCTATTTTCTGATAAAACAAATCTTTCAGAATTGCCATGCGCGTTTAGGTAAACCCACAAATACTTTATCTCTTTCTCTCTCTAAGCGTCTCAGCGTTAATTTGTACAGAAATGTGACGTTTGCCTTTTCTTCTTAATGCGCATCATTATTTTGCAGCCATAGCACACATGCGTGTTTGAAAATTGTCGATTTGATTTAGAAGTGCGAACACACATTGTTCGTGATGTTTTGACATTTAAAGGTTAACATATATCTGTCTCTCTGTGTTGTTTGAAAAATTTTCCTCCCGCTTTCCTCCCTACGTATCTGTTGAATTGTTAATATTTGGTAGATTGTAATATGATGAAGAGAAAAAAAATGAAATGTGACTTTTGTAGAAACCCCAAATGATGGTGGAGGAGACGGAACTGACAACCGTCCTATAAATGGTGAACCAGAATTAGCGTGTATAGTACAGGACCAAGAAATGGAGGAAGGTATGATGATTTGAAATGTCGAGTGTGTTTCTACATTTATTCAATATGTGTATATGTGGAGATTTATAATCTCTGTTCTTCGACAAATAACAGCAATTTCTCTTTTTCTCTCTCTCACAATAGACGAGGCCAGGTCAGAAGCTACTTTTCGTTATACTGTCGAGAATGTATCCAAGATGAAGGATTCACAGTTATCACCTGCGTGTTACGTTCGCAACTTACCATGGAAAATAATGGTGATGCCTCGTACGAGTCAGACACAGGAAAGACAACCTCAGAGGTCGCTTGGATTCTTCCTTCAGTGTAATGGGGAAAGTGAATCTACATCGTGGAGTTGCTACGCCGTTGCCGAACTACGTCTACTGTCGTGGAAGGAAATGCAAGAACCGTTTAGCAGAAGTAAATATGCATGACTGTGTCATTTTATATAGTAATACACATAACTTGTGATACGTAGCTTGTAATACAATTTTTTACTTTTTACAGAAATTCAACATCTCTTCTATAGTAAAGAGAATGACTGGGGATTCAGTCATTTTATGACATGGCAAGACGTTCTGGATCCCGAAAGGGGTTATATAAAAGATGATTCGATCACACTTGAGGTTTGCATATTGTGCAATATATTGTAACGTGTGTTGTCTTATTATCTTTTGTTTCATCTAAATTGTTTATATTCAAATATTACTGAAACTCTACTTTGATAGTTACTCTAATTTTACGCTCCTTTCGTAGAAGTTACATTTAATACGATGTTAGTTAAGGTATTCGTGTTTTTAATTAGGTTCATGTAGTAGCTGATGCACCTCACGGTGTCAGCTGGGATAGTAAAAAGCACACAGGCTATGTAGGCTTGAAAAATCAAGGTGCTACATGTTATATGAATTCCTTGCTGCAAACCCTTTACTTTACGAACCAAGTGAGTGTCACACAAAATTTATATGAAGAATTGTTTTTTTTATATATATATATTTTGGTTTTCTACAACTTTGTTGTTCTTCCAGTTGCGAAAAGCTGTATACAAAATGCCAACGGAAAGCGACGATTCCAGTAAGAGTGTTGCACTGGCCTTACAGAGGGTCTTTCACGAGTTACAGTTTTCTGACAAACCTGTCGGCACAAAGAAATTAACCAAGAGTTTCGGATGGGAAACGTTGGACTCGTTTATGCAGCATGATGTTCAAGAATTTCTACGTGTGGTAAGTAATTTTTGTTACACACTGTGTGCATGTTTTTAAAAGAGAAAACATTAAAAACGTGCTAGCTCATTATATTATCTGATAATTAATTAAATTATTTTTTTTAATTCAGCTGCTAGACAAATTGGAGAGCAAGATGAAAGGAACATGCGTGGAAGGTACGGTGCCAAAACTGTTTGAGGGAAAGATGGTGTCTTTTATCAAGTGTAAAAACATAGACTACAAATCTACGAGGGTCGAAACGTTTTATGATATACAGTTAAATATAAAAGGCAAAAAGAACAGTGAGTATTGATGCTGTGCCATCTCTCATAGTCTTCTCGCGGGTAACACTTCAACGACACGAAACGATTTGACTCTTTGTGTTTTTAGTTTACGAGTCTTTTAGCGATTATGTAAGTACGGAAAGTCTTGACGGCGATAACAAATACGATGCGGGGGAACACGGATTGCAAGAAGCAGAAAAAGGTGTTATCTTCTCTTCGTTCCCACCGGTTTTACACTTACATCTAATGCGTTTTCAGTACGACCCTGTGACAGACTGCTCGGTTAAATTTAACGACAGGTGAGAAATCTGATAATTCACTTTATTTGATATAATCAACACGATTGTTTTTTTTTTTTGTTTTTTTTAATATTATGGACAAAACGCGCGATCTTATGTAAAATTGGAATTTTATTTTAATTTTTAACGTAAAAATAATATTGCGTAAACTTGCCTTTCAAGGTTCGAGTTTTACGAAAAAATTAGTCTTGGTAAATATCTTCAAACTAAGGACGCCACAAATGCAGACTACACGTTACACGCAGTTTTGGTCCACAGTGGTGATAATCATGGTGGACATTATGTCGTATTCATTAATCCCGCTGGTGATGGCAAGGTAAGTAATGAATTTTAGAGAAATTTTGATAGTTGAAGACGTTCAAATATGGTTTAGGAAGTGAAACTTGTATGTAAAGTGACTTTTCCTTATATACTTTATAAACTATTCAACGTCTCAAGAAATGTTTTTGTAGAAAAATTCTGTGGTAAAAAAAAAACACCTTTGTTTAATTCTACGCCAATAATTGCAGTTTTCAGCAATGCATTTTATTATGATAATGATTTTGCGAAGATTATCATGTCACGTGTGACATTCTCTGAAATAGTTTGCTCTATTTGTTCTCTCTGACAGTGGTGTAAATTCGACGACGATGTTGTCTCACGATGTACAAAGCAGGAAGCAATTGAACACAACTACGGTGGTCAAGACGAGGACATGTCGATGGCTGTGAAACATTGCACCAACGCGTACATGCTGGTTTATATAAAGAATTCAGAGCTGGAAAACGTCTTGCAAGAAGTGAAGGAAGAGGATATACCTCAAGAGGTCAGAAACGTCCTTCAAAGAGAGCTTTCCCAGGAGTTGAGCGACCTTGAACGTGACAAAGACGCAACTGACTCGATCAAAGACTCGCACACAGAGACCGCGACTCTTCGTCCATGCACTCAAAATCCTCGTAATCCAAATCTCTATATTCATGATTTTTAACCGGTAAAGGCTTTTCACAAAAAAAGAGAGAGAGAAATGCAAGAATTAAGTGGCTAATGAATTTTATCAATTGGTAATTCGTATTGCTCTTCTCTGAAGTAAATTTTACTTTTTAAATTTTTGACTTACATTCTAAATTACTATCTTGTTGTAATGTTTTGGCTGCTACATATCAAACTTTTTAATATTTTATATATACACATTATTAGTATATATATATATACTAATTATATATATACACAAATTTTAGAGAACTTTTTTTGCGAAATTATACTTTATTGAAATTTCTATTTATATATTTTTTGATTAGTTTGAATTTAATCTTAAAGTTTTTTTAGAGGCTTACACATTGTTATCAGCTTCGTGCTGTGTTATATCGAACAAATATGCAAATCATGTTCACTTTTTCTAAATACAAGAACATTTAAAAGTTCAATATTTTTTGTGTGTTTTTTGACATTCTTTATTTCTAAAGAACAATGTAATATATATTTGAGTGTTTTGTGAAGTTAGAATGGAGTCGATTAAAATATTCTCATAAAAATTCAAAGGTTCATACTTAACGATTTTTACAAGCATTACACATACATATGTGTAATGCTTGTAATATACATGTGTAACGTGGATGGGACGATTGTAATACATGTTATATAGAGATTTGTTTTTATAAATCGACAAGAATTTGTTTTATATACAAAAATCGACACGAAGAACGAGCCTTTAACGCTTTTTCTTTCTTTTTTTTTTCTTTTTTTTTTTTTTAACAGAGGATTTTTTTTAAGTGCAAGCTCCGCGGCATATGTGAGAATCATGTGATCTATTTATTCTTATCGTAACTTATATATAATTTTTTTACATCGATAACCACGCAAAGGAATTAAAACGAGAACGATTCATGATCAATATAAATACATATGTTGCATTTTTGTCACTCTCTCTTGTCGGAAGTGCTTATACTCAGAAAAGTCGAACAGAAATCGTTTAAGTCTGATCGTGATCAGACTGAACATCGTGATGAGTCTTTAGAATTGTTTTTTTGAAAATGTTTATTGTAACAAATATTGTATAATATTATATATATATACATACACACACACAACTGAATTTAATCGTATTGTATGTAGTATGCCGAAATCGTGAATGAAAAGTGAACAGACATATCGCAGAAAATTGGAGGATATGTGTGAATAATTGTATTAAGAGAGAACTCTAGAGAAAAGTAAAAGAAAAAAAAACCAAAACAAAAAAAAACGAGAGAGTTATTAGTGAGAGTTATAATAACTATTGATTTGAGCTAATGAGTTTCTTAGCTCTTGCAATATATATAAATACATATACGTGTGTGAGGAAGGAGAGGTAATCAATAAGTAGTACTCATTAGCAACATCAGCTTCCTTGATATGTCTTCTTTAGCGTTTGCTATTTACCTGGATTGTTTAGTGAGTGAAAAACGTAATGTGATTTATATCTTCATCTTCGCGCGTTTTTCGTGAACTAACATTTAAAAGTCGATATATATAGATAAATACACACACACACACACACATATAATAATGAGAGCAAAGTAAGTAAGATCTTCGTGTTACAGAGTAAAGTATCTGTAGCCGCAAGTCGTTAATTCATTAAATTCTCTCCGTTTTAATAGTAATTATCATCATTGACACAGATACTATCTATTTATTTGTTGTTACATAATAACTATAGAGAGATGGGAGGAAAAAAAACGCTAAACTCTTTATCGTCGACATAGTAAATACTTTATAATAGCTTTAATCATGAGAATATCTTTAAATGCTCTACACACCACTATTTTATATATAAAAATTAAAAAAAAAGAGAATAACGAATAAACTGTTGCATATTAGAAAATTTCACAGACAGAAATTCGCGTTAATTTTATTTATTTGTATACCGCTGTTCTTTTTTTTCTTTTTTTCTTTTTTTCTTGATCTATGTCATATGATTCTCTTGAGTAAGTCGAGACAAATCCGAAGTTACAAGGCATCTCCACACTACTATAGTTACACATTACATTGTTATAATTATTTGGCATGGGTGGTGGTTTATATAGCATTGTAACGGGTATGTATATTCTTCATGCATGTATATATTACATATACATAGATAGCTGTTTGATCAAATATACTTCATTGTTTCGTTAAGATTCACGTATCTTTTTTTTACATATATTCGAAAATAAAGTATGCTGAATATTGAGAGACGCTAAAAAAAAATACGTACAACATAATATAATTTAAAGTTACGATAGATTAACTTGGTCAGTGAAAAAAAAAAGATAAATTTATAATTTATTCAGCATATTCCATATACGCATACACATATATGTAAACTTTATGTATCTGATTAACAAATGTATATTTATTCCTATTATTTATTATTATACTCTCTCTCTTTCTCTCTGTGTGACTGTTTTTATTTATTAGCCAGCAAGAGAAATAACTGGAAACCATCACTCACCGCCAAATAATTTTCATTGTGTAATTGTTTGACTTGGTAGTCGATATAGCGGCAGATGAACAAAATTAAAATTACATGAATGAAAATTGCACCGTCATTCTTTTGACGTTTCGAACACGATCTGTTCTCGAATCTCAAAAGCATGATACTCGATCGAGAGAAATGACCAGTCTTTTTTCTAAAAAAAAAAAAAAGAAAGAGAAATAAAAGAAAAAGAACAAAATTGTGCCAATTCGAAAAGATAGTCGAGGAAAAATTTGTTAATAAAAAAGCAAAAAGAAAAGAAAAATGAGTACACACGTGGATAATTTTAATTTTGTTGGTCTAGCTGGTGGAGAGGCTCCAAGAGGAGAAGAGGCTGGAACAGATAAGAAGAAAGGAAAGAACGGAAGCATACTTGTACATGACCGTTAATGTCCTTCTCGAGGATAGCTTTGACGGTCACCAAGGAAATGATCTCTACGACCCAGAACACGCTTTATATCGCGTGTTTCGCGTACGTAAGCAGGCCACTGTGCACGAGTTTCTCGAACTACTCAGCGACAGTCTGGTAAGTAAGCTCTCAAAGACAAATTATGCTTTCGGTGTTCCCTTTATGCACATTTACTTAGCGGCAGAACTTGTGCTTTATACACGTCAGAATTTATTTACCGAACTAAATGAAAATACAGATGTAATGATCATATAATTTTTGTTCGACACGTGTTTATATAAGCCGTGCAACGATGTCTTTAGACTATATTTTTGTCACGGTAGGTAAGAAAAGAATACAAATGTTTAAAAGTTACTTCTTTTATGTTTATAAAAATAAGCAATAGAGATATTCCTTCTTTACAAAATTGACTGATTTTGTAGAAACGGTGTATTCTTGCTTTTTTTTTTTTTTTTTTTTTTAATTTAAAAAGCATTACATACAAAACCAAATATATTATCTAATATTGTTGAATTTATTCTGCAGAAATATCCGATAGAACAAATTCGTATTTGGCCGTTCAGTCAGCGGTCAAATCAGACCTGCAGACCGACGTTAATCGACGCGGATGCTGATCATCAAAAACCCATTATTGATTGTGCCGAGAATCACAATCCCTGGAGTATCTTCGTCGAGCTTGTTCCGCCCGACTCCGATATGACGGCGCTGCCGCCTTTTGATAAGGATACCGATGTTCTACTCTTTTTCAAACTCTACGATCCAAAAAATAAAAAGATCCATTACTGCGGTCATCACTACATGCCTGTTGTGGCAAAAGTCCGTAAGTTGAAGTTTCGATATGATACAACATATTAAAAACGAACGCTTTTTTCCTTTTCTCTCTTTCTCTTTCTCTTTCTCTCTGTCTTCTATTTTGTGCAAGAATAGTTTATATCACAAATCTACGATAACAAAATTTTCACAGAGGAGCTTATACCGATCTTGAACGAACGAGCCGGATTCCCACCTAACACAGAACTAGCCTTGTACGAGGAAATTAAACCAAATCTAGTTGAAAAGATAGATAATCTTACAGAACCTTTAGAAAAAGTGCTTGAAGAACTGATGGATGGCGATATTATTGTGTTCCAAAAGGAAGTGGACAACGAAATATATGAACTTCCGACGTGCCGAGAATATTTCAAGTTAGTAGATTGACGTTTTTTTGACAGGTTTTGCTGTTGAAAATCTTGGCATAAATCTTGGAGAATTTTTTACGTTTGTTGATCTAACAATTCTGTATTTATTTCAGGGATTTATTCTATAGGGTAGAAGTTACATTCTGCGACAAAACAATACCTAACGATCCAGGTTTTACGATGGAATTGTCATTGAGAATGACGTACGATCAAATGGCAAAAGCTGTCGCACAGCGACTTGGCACAGATCCGTATCTTTTACAATTCTTCAAATGTCAAAAGTGAGAATTTCTATTTGCGTTTTTCCGATGTTACATTGAACTGCTTGAAGAAAAAAAAACACGCTTTTCATTGCTAAATATTTTTTTTTTTTTCAGCTACAAAGATTCGCCCGGTCACCCTTTAAAGTGTACATTCGATGGCACTCTCAAAGAACTAGTTTCATATTGTAAGACAAAAATTAAAAAATTATTTTATCAGCAGCTCAGTATTAGAGTGAACGAGTTAGAAAATAAGAAACAATTCAAGTGCATATGGGTGGGCCCATCGCTTAAGGAAGAGAAGGAGATTATACTGTATCCCAATAAGAACGGCACTGTTGCTACTCTGCTCGAGGAGGCTAAGAAGCAAGTGGAACTATCAGAAAACGGATCAGGCAAACTAAGGCTGTTAGAAATTAATTGCAACAAACTTCTACCTGGTCCCGAGGATGATGCACCTTTAGACACCTTAAGCATGTCCTGCACTAAGCTGTACAGGATAGAAGAAGTTCCGATGGACGAGTTGAATCTAGCGGAAGGCGAGATGCTGGTGCCAGTAGCGCACTTCCACAAAGATGTCTTCTCCACGTTCGGGATACCCTTCTTTTTCAAGATTAAAAATGTGAGTATTTTTTCAAATTTCATTCCTCCCATTTATACGTTCACTTTCATTCAAAGTGTGTTTACTTTGAATTCTCACGCGCTTTAAGCGTCAGATTCGTCTTCATTGCTCTTTAAATATTGGACAAAGACAGATTGACGCTTAAAGCGCGCAAGCAACAAACGCATTCTCATTCATTCAATTACTCAAGTCGCTCAAATCACTCAACCACTCTTGATGCACGAAATATGATCGCGGTGTTGCAGGGTGAACCTTTTCCCAAAATGAAGGAGAGATTGTTAAAGAAACTCGGAGTTCAGGAAAAGGAATTCGAAAAGGTAGGCATCTTTAGCTAATCTTTTTTGATCTCTTATGAGAATTCATAAAAAAACTTTGAAGTTTAAGTTCGCGGTGGTGACGATGGGCAAGCCACAGTTCATAATCGACTCGCCGGACTACCTTATTAAAATCGACGATTTCCTTCCTAGATATACCAATCAGAGTAAGTACATAAGGCACAATTTTCTTTCTTTTTCTCTCTCTTTTTTTCTCTCATGTCAGAGCAAAATATTGCATAGAGTGTACACGATATATTGATTGAGAAACTAAATGTGTGTTTAAATCTCATTCGCTTTTAAAAACACAGGTACGTCGCCGCATAGGCCTTGGCTTGGTTTGGAACACGTCAATAAAGCCCCGAAGCGCTCACGAATAAACTACCTCGAGAAGGCGATTAAAATTTATAACTGAATTTCCATACCGAGAAAATTAAATTAGGCAGCAACTTATAATAATTTATACAACTCTGTATAGTAAGAGAACGACGTCTCTCTCTTTCTCTCTCTCTCTCTCTCTTCTCTCGCTCTACACACTTTGAAGATTGGAAAAAAAACAAATGCGTTTCATGTATTTATTTCTCTTCAGCCAGATATAGATACTGCGTGATTTTAATAATACTGCGAGAATGATGGCAACAGATAAAAAAAAAAAAAAAAAAAAAATTCCAGGCTTCGTATACGATCGACGACTTATAAGAGACTGTCGTGAGAATAGCGTTCTACTATTTTATGCATCATGGAAGAGCGATGATATAGTTCCTCGTAATCGTAATAATAAAAGATTCGTCGTCGAATTCGTGAAGAGTTTTATGTAATATGTTCTTATGCCGTGCTTTGGCATCAGCAATTTTTTCGTCTAGACGTCGAGAATGTTTAATTATTGTGAGGTAAAACGTATACATATACGAAAAACACGCGCGTGTCTGATGATGATAGCGCGGGCTTGCTCGAGGTGTTTTGCTTGAGAATAAGTAATGGTTTTCGAAGTAATTTTTTTTTTGTCTGCTGAATTTGAATCCGACCTCAGAATTTCTTTGTCGCGTGAGGATTTAATGAAGACCGCGTTTGTGCAGAGGTCACATTCGAATTCAGCATACGAAAGCTATCGGTTTATCGAGAAAGCCTTTGCTCTCTGAATTATTCTCATTCTGAAACAAAATAAAAAACAAATTTCCAGAAATGCTAAATTCGCAGGCCTGTGTTACTTACTTCTGATAATAATAGAAACTATATTTTTTTTTGTTTTAAATTTTAGTAAAAAATTCTGACTTTTGTACGTCTCCCTTCTCTTCGGTCTTGTTTTTTGTGTTAAATCTGTGCGCGTGATCAATACACACACACACTCATACACACACACATACACGAGAGGTGCTATATTATGGTCTACATGATGTAACATTAATATCTTTGTAACATTTAGCAAAACCGATTATCTATGCCTCTTTTTTATACTATATGTATTATCGTATTCAGGATGTTTGAAAACGCAAAGTATTAACTGTTTAATAATGCACATAAACAGAGAAGCGCGATGCGAACTTGTGAAATTTTTGTGACGTGATCTTATTCGGATTCTATAATATTTAATGAGCCTATTCGCAATTCAAAATGTTACTTGGGAGTCTTTTGATATGTTCTTCACATTTCGACTAAAATATGAAGAATTGTCCCACAACGCAATGTAAATTGTCATCTCATTTTCTTTTCCTTTTTTTTTTTTTTTTATAGTTCCAAGTTCGTTTGATCCTGACAAGATTCGCCGTGTTTTCGTTTCGTTTTGTTTTTCCTTTACGCTTGTGTAAATCGAACACATTATGTGACCGACAAGAGGCGAATCGTCAACGAATTTGGAAAAGACTAAAGACGTAGAATTAAAGAGTGCGTACGTACAGCTGAAACTTCAACAAAGTTGCTTTCCAAACACCCTGGAATATTAATTACCCTTTTGCGTTTAAATATAATTTTTGCGTGTTGTATTTCGTATATATATATATATAATTTTTTTTTTTTATTGAAATTTATTTGATCGGCGAAACAAAAAGAGATTATTATTCTTTCTCGATATTTTTCAAATGAAGAAATTATATGAGATTTGAAAAACACACTAAAAAGAAAAAACAGAAAAACGAGCTTGAGCAAACTGTACATTGTAATATATATTTGAAGCTTTTCCTTCTCTTTTCGTTTTCTTTTTCTGCAAAGAGCGGCGGCGATTGATAGAAACGTGATTGTTCCGCGGTCTCTCCTTTGGGGAGTGAATGAAAAGAAAACACTTTGATGTGCGATCATAAAATCACTCGAATATTATCTAATCTCTCGATTTGATCAATGTAGCAATTCGTACGTTTTTCTTTTTATACATCGTATATATTTAATTTAAAAAAAAAAAAAAAAAAAAAGCAGTTAAATAGAAAACACAGAGATCTCGCGTACGGTGTGAATGAGTACTTTTATTAGCAAGGTAACCCTGTGTCGCGATATTATATAAGATCTCTTTTTCTCTCTTCTGCTATTTTGCGCATCTTTGTTCATCATTTTTCTACGCCTTACTGTGATCATCATCAAATCGACCTTAGCCAACCAATGTATTTAAAACGCCGGTAATTAAAAAAATCCCGAAATAGCGTAATTTGTAAATGCCAACGAGAAAATACCGAGAGAGCTTTCTACGTGGATTGATTAAAATAAAATTTCTTTTTATGTGTTGAGGAACTGTTTATTACACGATCGTCAAGTTCTTCTTCACTTGAGATCCGTCAAGTCCATAAAATCTTTAAAGACGTAGTCATGAGGTACAACTAGGTACAATTTATTTTGAACTTTTAAAACTGTAGAGATTGCGATTTATGGGAACACCCAAAAAAAAAAAAAAAAAAAAAAAAATAGAACATCGCAAGAAAATCGTAAAGCTATCGCCGGACTTATCTCGCGCGCACACTCTCGTAATTTACGATTTTTCGTCATTTGTGTGAGATTCGCGATACATAGCTTAGAGATAAAATTCGCGTCGCCGCTGATGTAACAATTTCAAGATTACATTGTTCAAACGTGCATGCTCGTGCTTTAAACATGTATAAATGTTTAAACATTTTATATCGTGAGTCGCAAAAAATATCAAAAAGATAAATTACGAAGTTGCGCGTGGTCCGGCGCGCGAGCTTGAACGATTCGAGAGTGGAAAAACTTAGCGGCGAGGCAAGTGTTTCGATAGTGGCTACTGGAAAAAATTATACTGGAAACTATATATTGTATAATTGCGGCGAAGCTCTGACGAAGCATTTTTGTATCAATAATAAAAAAAAAAACATCCATTATCTTGCATCAGTAAGCTAGAGATTTAAGGGACTCGAGCGGCAATTTATCGGAATCGGTACAATATCGCCACCCTCCGCGATATCTGATCGATTAATGGTAACCGCATAACCGGAGAGGGGAGGAGGTAAACCTGCGCGCGTACGCGCGCGATTTGGTTTCCCGACGAAGACTGGAACGTGTAAATTTAGCGACACACGAGTTATTTTGTAAAAAAAAAAAAAACAAAAACAAATAATCTAAATGTGACTGTACAGAATGTCCCACGATATTTCTCACACACATAGATACGTACATACACACACATACACACAACACAGTCGCGAATATATCTTCGTACGCCTAAAGGCTGGTGTCTGCAGTGTAATCGTTGCATTAAAAAAAACCCGCGTATGTTCCTGACTGCATTTTTTTCTTTAGCACTGTCCTTAAGTGAGCGGATAAAAAAAAAAAAAAAAAAAATGGAAAGAGATGTTGATAATTTGTACGTAAAAGGAATCTCTCTTTGTCGAGATAATTTGAAGATGAATCACAGAGATGGAAAAAAAAACACACACTAGCAATAGATCTCGAAATAGAGAAGCGGCGATAATGATATTTTATACGGTCTGTAAAACACACACACAGAGAGGTAATTTCTTACTTTCTCTCTCTGTCTCCGATTTCAAAGAAGATTGTTGCAATCGTTTCTAACATTAACATTGTAACGTGAAACACAAGAGGCCATGATGATGGAAATATGAATCACATTTTGTTGTTTATATATATACGTATATAAATATATAAATATATATATATATATATTTCGTTGTTAGGTTCCTCGGAGATTATACTACTAACGGCAATTTTTAAGTGGCATGCGAGACAATGACGATTGATAATAAAAAGAAACAAGTGAATCTTCCCGCTGTAATGTTTTTGTTTTTTTTTTGTTTGGCAAGAGAAAAGAAACGAGTAGCGCGTAAAGCTGGGTATACACCTAGCGAACGAACGCCGAATGAACAGCGAGCGCAAACGTTTGTTATTATCATTCGTCAGATGTATACGCCAAAACAAATGCCTCATGAGGGAACCAAACCAAATGCGAATCAAATGTTCTGTTCGCATTTGTTTTGGCTTATAAATCTGACGAATGATAATAACAAACGTTTGCGCTCGCTGTTCGTTTGGCGTTCGTTCGCTAGGTGTATACCCAGCTTAAGGTGTCTGTCTGTTTGTGAGAAGAGGATAAAAAAAAAAAGATACTATACATCTTTATCGTGTTTGTGTATATGTTGTGTTAAGTTTACGTTTATATCAGCGGTGCGCGATTGCGAGTGGAAAAAGAAAGAGGAATACGGATAATCTCGGGCATACGATCCGCTTTGTAATAGGTTGTACACGTCTCTCATATTTTTGCGTTTTTGCGTAGAGCTGAACTTTATAACAAAAAGCTAAAAAAAGAAAACAAAACAAAAAAACTGCTCAAATGCGATTGTACATTCGAATATTTGATAGTTCATTTCTAGGCAAGCGAGATAATTAAAATGCGATGCAGGTATGCGTATAAAAAGAAAAAAAAACTGATAATAAAAGCAATACAAACGAACACGTCACTACTATTTTACTGGTTCACAATACGTAGAAAACAAATTGAGAAAAATTAAATGGCGAAGCGAATAACGCGTGTCAGCGACAAGACAAAAGCTCGGATGTGCCGGAGAGTGTTTTGTGTATTTTTGCAAAACTCGGAATTTTTTTACAGCGAGAATTAAAAACGTTACGACTGTGCAACAGACTGAGCATCTTATCGCTGACGTGTCGCTTGAGCGAGTGACATCGCGCGCGCGCGCGTATCTGAGTAATAATTTAAATTAAAATTTTTTAATGAGACGTTTTGTTTGTTTTTAATCTTGCTTGATTGGTCTTTTGCTGAACGCGATATAAAATATTTGCGTTCGGTGAGAGCGAAAGTTAAACGGTCTGTCGTACTGTTTTATTTTCGCCGTCGACTTTTCTTAGACTTGAACTACCGTCCAGTCTCCTCGCGCCTTTCGATCGCGATCCAGCATTTTTACTTCGATCTCGTGGCGTACAAATTTATTTCTTCAATCATTTTTTTAACATACGTGCACGTTTTAGTAAAATCTAAATAAGCAAGCTTCGACCTATATCGCAGACGAACTGTAGACGCGTATACGATAAAGTGAAGCATCAGAGGAAATATCGATTGATATATTGATAACAACGCTGACCCCGACTGACCGGTCCAGGCGTGATAGCAGGCGCGGAACGAGAGTCATTGATCGCGTGTTTTACTTTCGATTTCGTAATTCTCTTCTACTCTGAGTAAACTGCGCGTATTATTCGACTGCTTGCGTCAGATTTGTCACACGCATATGTTGTTTCGTAAAACGCAGTGATTTTCGAAAACCACCACAACTAAAGTCAAAGTAGGTTTTTATGAGTTAGAACAGTGTATTTTTATTTTTATTTTTATTTTTTTTCAAAAATCGCCCCAGCCTTTGGGCTGAAAAAACAAGTAGGTAAATGGATGTTGAGACACAAGAGGCTTGAAGAGTTTCGACACTTATAATATTTTTTATTATATTGAAATCGTATATATAATGAAGGGTTGAAGATTCGAAAACAAAACACATCGCGGATCGAGAGCTTTTGCATAAGTTTCATTTTGCGTACAAACCGAACCGAAGTTCACGAATTGAGAACTAGACAAAAATCTGTTCAAAAAGTGACCGGCGCTCTCGCGAAATAAAAGGCACATGCGCGCAAACATCTGCGGCTCGTGTGCCCAGTTACACACGGGATTACTTCAGAGTAAACTTGCACGATTCGTTTGATTGATAAACTTTGCGCGATCCTTCAGAAATCATTGCGGAACCGGTACGTCGATCTCTTACAGAGGAAGAAGATCGCGTCTTGTTTTGTGCGAGCGATTGTGCAACAGAACTACACGTGATCCACGCGCACGGATCCCCCGCAGATTGCGATGGTTATATACGAGAGAATGGGCAGATATCTGACGCTTTTAAACCGGCGCGGTTTTCAATTGGCGGAAGAGCTGCTCGGCGCTCAGCGCCAACGTAACTTTGCCGATCGCACGAGCGTCTTGCAATCATTCGACGACCGGTTTCATCGAAGAAACGTGCGACGATTTTCGACACTGCCTGACGTGCGGGAAGACGTAAGTGCACTTGCTCGCAGAACTTTTTGCTTTTGACAGTTGCTGACTTATTTTAAAATGTTTATGAACAATAATTGTTCACAAATTTGATGTTTCAAAAGTTATCTTTGAATATTGACCTTGGTTCCTATTAGCAAGTAAGTGAGAGGGAATTATGGAGGGAATTATATGTATGTGTTTGTTTGTGTGTGAGATTAAATTTGCTGTTCGAATTATCTTGTTTTTTACTTCTTGTCTTGCATGTCTCTCTTAATTTTGATATCAGAAAATCAAGTTAATACATCGATTACATACATCGTACAAAATAAACGTGTTTTCTATACCCCACACGTAGGGTTATCACACAAATATTGACCCTTCCAGAAGAATCAACTTGTATAAGAAACATATGCCTTATATGGCGCAAAGGCGTAATCACGATAACATATTTTTTTTTGTTACAGTTCAATGTGCTGACGAAGATTTGTAATCGTATATTGGGTCATTAAGTAAATACATATACTTACATATTTATCAAGTTTTACACTTAAATGTACCCAATATATCTTATAGTGTTGTAATTCATTTTTCATTTTTATCACAAAGAAAATCTTTTAAGAGAACACAGAGATAAAAAAAACACACACAAGCAAACACTGGATTAACTGTTTAATATCATTTAACATCGATTGTAATTAAAACTGTTGACAGAACATGGAGCTACTTAACAAGAACATTTGGGAAACCGATCCCGAGCTGTTTGACTTGATGCAAAAAGAGAAGAAACGGCAAAAGTGCGGATTGGAGCTGATCGCCAGTGAGAATTTCACATCTGTCAGTGTGCTGCAATGTTTGAGTTCAAGTTTGCACAATAAATACAGTGAGGGATTACCTGGCCAGAGGTGAGATTCTCAAACAGTTAGTGTTTTTCCATTGTTACACTATTTACGTTACACTATCACATGATCTTATGTTGCTAGGTATTACGGTGGGAACGAATATATTGATGAAATAGAAAGATTGGCGCAGAAACGCGCCTTGGAAGCTTTCAATCTTGATCCTGAGAAATGGGGCTGCAACGTGCAGCCTTACTCGGGCAGTCCGGCGAATTTTGCGGTTTACACAGGTCTGTGCGAACCTCACGGACGTATAATGGGTCTGGACTTACCCGACGGCGGTCATCTCACTCACGGTAAATGCGCGAAAAAATTCATGAGAACCATTTAGGCACCGTTTTGCAACCGGCTCTGTTCGTTCCACAGGTTTCTTCACGGCAACCAAGAAGATATCCGCCACATCCATCTTCTTCGAGTCGATGCCCTACAAAGTCGATCCCAACACTGGTTTGATCAATTACGACGACCTCGCCAAAAACGCAAAATTGTTCAAACCGAAGATCATCATCGCCGGAGTGTCTTGCTACTCCAGATGTCTGGATTACAAGCGTTTCCGCGAGATCGCCGATGAGAACAACGCTTACCTCTTCAGCGACATGGCTCACATATCCGGATTAGTCGCTGCCGGAGTGATACCGAGTCCCTTCGAGTACAGCGACGTTGTCTCGACGACTACGCATAAAACTTTGAGGTGAGATAATATATTTCAGCTGTTATTTACATATTACAAATGATAAAAAGTAACAAGTATTCATTTTTCAACTTCAGAGGCCCGCGCGCTGGTGTCATCTTCTTTCGAAAAGGCATCCGTAGTGTGAAAAATGGCAAGGAAGTCATGTATGACATAGAGGACAGAATCAATCATGCGGTTTTTCCGGGTCTTCAAGGAGGGCCTCACAATCACGCCATCGCTGGTATAGCAACCGCCATGAAACAAGTCAAAACAAAAGAATTTGTCGAGTATCAGAAACAAATAGTGAAAAACGCCAAGAGGTTATGCGCGAGTCTGGAAAAGTGCGGTTACAAAGTCTGCACCGACGGTACGGATGTCCACATAGTGTTGGTAGACTTGCGCAAGGCTGGTATTAGCGGCGCGAAAGCAGAAAAGATTCTCGAAGCGGTTAATATTGCCTGCAACAAGAATTGCGTTCCCGGAGACAAAAGTGCATTGAATCCCAGCGGTATTAGATTAGGAACTCCTGCGCTCACTACTCGTGGCCTGGTCGAAGAGGACATAGATACAGTCGTAGATTTTATATCCAGAGGTAATGATAAATTTTACAGAAAAAGTTTTTAACGTATGACGTGTGAATTTTGAATACGATAATATAAGTCCTTTGATTTTTAGGATTGTCGATTGGCAAGGAAATTACTGTTTTGTCGGGACCGAAGTTAGTTGACTTCGAGAGAGTGTTGAAAACTGATAAAAATATTATAAGCAAAATTACAGCTCTGAGGAAGGAAGTAGAAGACTTCGCCAGCCAATTCTCACTTCCTGGTATAGAATCCTATTGATATTGCAACTCGGAATAAATTTGCAATTTAATTGCGCTATGTAAAACTTTTCCAAAGCGTTTAAACATATTTTTCTACGTTTAGATAATATTGTATATATACAAATATTCCATTTCACTGTAATGTAAAATATTGCGTTATTGGAAGTTTATACAGACACATTTGTGTTATAAAATAGAGCGCAAATAGAAATTGTATTGTAAGATATAATGCAAATATTTTTGTACGTCATTTTAAAAAATCTAAAAAAAAAAATATTGCTCTTCTAACGAGAGAAGAGCAATATTTTTGTTATGTGAATAAATTGTTAACAATAAAAACCATGTGTACTCTTATTCGTTTCTCAAAGAACAACGATGTAGCCAATCATAGCATTCTGCTCTCATGGAAAGACAGCATAAGATTATCGCGTCGTTTCTACTACTCCCTCTTGTTACACGTTGGCATATTTGAAATCGACGAGAGTCAATACTAGAATTTTACCGGTCACAGTGTCACACGAGTCTGTTTACAGCTTCTTTTCTTTTATCTACCTTCATTGGAAAAGCGTGCAACAAAAATTATTGACAACGTTGCACAGACATGTCGAAAACAAATAAAGATAAAGTTTCAGGTATTTTATTAGTATTTTATTTCGGATAAGTAGAAATGAAATTTTAGGAAAATTAAGTGTTATTTATTTCGCGTAACTAATGCTCAGTAGTTTCTTGTGTGATTCGTAATTCTCACGTGAAGTTGCGGTTCACACTTTCGGATTTTATTGTGGATCTAGATCCTAGATACATTTATAATAATCTATTAAATTAAATCATCGCACTTAAAAATTCTCGTATAAATTTAAGTCTTTTGCTATTAGTACATTGTGTTAAATCAACGTTATGTTCTCGAAAGAATGTTCTACTATCATTTTCTAACAAAGAGTGAGAGAAAGAGAGACAGAATTCCTTGAGTTTGCCCTTTATCTCTATTTTTCTTGCTTCTAAAAAGGTCTAACTCTAGAGAGGTTTTAACTACCTGTAGCATAAGATATGACTTTGAGGCACAAGCATTACAAAAGAAGCTAAGAATCATCTAGTTACTAGCAGGTTCCAATCTGCAATATGAACATGCAATTAAACATATATGTAATTAAACTTGACATATAATTTTCTTATGCACTGAAATTCCCTATATCTATTTGTTCTTTATTGTGTATTCATCGCGCAAATAGATCGAGCATCTAATTATTTTTGATATCAATATCAGAAAAATAAAAAATTATTATATTCAAAAATTACACACACACACAAAATATATATACAGAATAATAATACTTGGCTATATTCTACGCGCGAGGATATCAATATATATACACAACCATTGACCTTTTTGGAGTCAATTCGCAAGTTAATAAATAAATAAACGTTTATTCGCACGGCGCGCGAAGTATCACACACAAAAAATCTGTGTATAGATTTGTTTCAAAATCACTCACTGCACGTCAATCGCGTGTTAACGTACAAGTTATTTGTGTTAAAATTTGTATTGTGATATAACCGAAGATTGTTATTTCAAATTGTTAGCGAAACAAAATAGTGAAGAATAGGAAGCCGAAAACGATATAAAACCCGTAGATATAGATGATAAACTTTTTGAGTTACTAAAGCAGGAAAGCAAACGTCGAACGTGCGGATTGAATTTAATTGCTAGCGAAAATTACGCAACTCTCTACACGTTACATTATGTGAGCTCAACGTTTCAAAATATATTCAGTACGGATCCGTGTAATTTTGAAAGGTGAGATATTCGCAAACATCGTCTTTCTCCTTCCCATTGTTATTACGTTACGCACTGTTGTCGCACATGTTTTTATCTCGCTAGATGTGACGAAAGCACATTGCTAAACTAGAAAAACTAGCGCAGAAACGCTGCCTGAAAGCCTTCAATCTAGAACCTGAGATATGGGGTTGCAATGTTCGACCTTACACGAGAAGTCTGGCAAATTTGGCGGTGTATCTGGCTGTGTGCAACCCTATCGAACTTATGATGAATATAGAAAAACCAAGCAATTCTAGCCACGGTAAGTGCATGAAAATCAAATCACATTTAAATTCACCTGACACCTGTGTTACAGTAAAGTCATCCTCTGTTTCGCAGTTCTATCAGTTCACGGTGCGACACCCAAAAACAAATGCGTTACGCCCATTTTCTTCGATGCATTAGCCTACAATATAGACAAAAGCAATGAAAAAATCGCTTACGAAGAGCTCGAAATTAACGCAAGACAGATCAAACCGAAGATTATCACTGTTGCAGCTACCTTCTATCCAAAGTTTCTTGATTTTAAAAAGGTCAGCGATATCGCTAAAAACAACAACGCTTACTTCTTCATGGACATATCTGAAATATCGGGATCGGTCGCCGCTGGAATAATACCAAGTCCTTTCGAGTACAGCGATTTCGTCACGACGGCTACGAATATGACCTTAAGATAATGAAATATTAATATATTGCTGAAATGAAATATTAATACACATATTATTACAACAATGTGATTATAATTAAGACAATTAACGAATATTCTTTCTTCAATTGTAGAGGCCCAGATGGTGCTGTTATTTTCTACCGGAAAAACGTCTGTAACGCAAAATCTGACCAGGAAATTGCCTGTAAAATAGAAGAAAGAATCAATCAAGCGGTCTCGCGTCTTCAAGATTGTTCTTACGGTACTATAGCTGCCATAGCTGCCGCAATGAAAAACATCAATACACCACAATTTGTCGAATATCAGAAACACTTAGTAAAAAATACCAAAGAATTAAGCCAAATTCTAAGCGAAATTTATACCATTCTAATGGGCGAGAACATGCATTTTGTGGTGATAGATCTACACCTTTCGGGTATTAACGCCGATCAGGCGGAAAAAGTCTTTAATGCGGCTAATATTAGTTGCACCAAGTGTTACCTTCCTGAAGACAATTCATTTAATCCCTATGGTATCAAACTTGGAATGGCTACACTTACCACTCACAAGAGTCACTTGTCCGATGAGGATTTTGACAAGATTACGAAGTTCATACACAAAGGTAATTTCACAAATCTTACAAGAAGTCGTTGGTGCTCGATAACTTCGATTGTTGAATCGGAAAATAATTCTATTTCCGAGTTATTACATTTGATTACTTTCGTTAAGCGCGTTATCTGAAGTTTTCGAGCATTAAAACGAATCGAAAACCAATTTGACTCGTAACTTTACACTAGTAGATACACGACATTGCATAACGTGAATGTTCTTACACTTGTTTTTCTTAGGACTTTTCATTGCCAGGGAAATTTATTGCATCGCCAAGGACGAAAACAAGGACTTCGACGAGATATTAACTTCGGAAAAAACCATTCTAGAACAAATTGATGTTCTGAAGAACCAAGTAGAATGTTTGGTCCAAGCATTATAACGTTCTTGCTCAATCTCGCTACGATCTTCTTAAATCCAATGTGAATTCCAAAGCGTTGAACATTTTTCTATGTTTACATTATATGTGTACATACACATACGTATGTACATGTGTATACTTTAATATATATATATATATATATTTTACATGTATACATACACACATACCATACACATTTTAACAAGAATCGATGTCTCGTTTTTTTTTCTATTTACAAACATTACATTTTACTTAGTATTAGTAATAAAAGAAAAAGTCACGCAAAGCCTATCTACTTACGACTTATACCCAATGAACACAAGAAAATATTAAATATAAAAATTCTTGCATATAAAAGAAATGTAAATAATAACGTGTAAAATATAAACACAAATTCTTGTCAATAATTATATAATTGTAATTATTCATACACAAATGATATAAATAATCAAAGGACAGTTTGAACGCATTCTTGAGCGCGTTCCTTTCAGAAGGATTGTGTTTTATTACAGAGTTAAATTTATTTAGTTGTTTTATTTATGTTTCCATTTCTTTAATTGATTTTAGTATACAATTACTATTTTAATTAATGCTATGTAGAGATTTGTTACACTGATGGTCATTTCATTTTCTTTACTAAATACATGCGTTTGTTTATTTTTTGTTTCTTTCAGACAATTTCTTGTCTCCACATAATTCGATATAGAACTTGATAAATAAATATGTTGCCTATTGTTTTGTGAGCAGACGCATTAATGGCTTCCTAAGTACGTTTGCACTCACTGATTCAATTTCTTGAATTATATACATGTTAGAATGAGTTTTATTGTGTTTATAATCAAATTACGTAGCTTCATTAAAATTACTTGTAAAATTACTAACGTTTATAGTTAATTGTCTCTAACCGGTTTACACGCGCAATAATTCATGAAGTAACAAATCACAATCGTGAGTGAAACTACATAAGCTTCTAAATGTACATTTGTATAAAAATTGTAACCTCAAGAAAAGCAACAAATTCTTATCAATGTACATTTATACACGAAAATCCATTAACGCGTCCTGTGAAATACAATTTTATATCTTCGATATCTCAACGAACGATCTCTCGTTCTTTCTCTCGGAAGCTATATAAGTATGTCACATATATTTGTCACACATACGTATTTGTTTTTTTTTTTTTTTTTTAGTTTATATAAAATAAATCTTTTCGAATCAGCGATTGTACACAGGGTGTCTACATCGACAGAGAGAGAGAAAGAAATGTGATTATATGCGCGGTATGCAGATTGCAGCTAATGACGAGGATTTTATTCAAAGTCCAAGCATAATTGCTGAATTCATAACAGCATACAGAGAGAAATCGACAATGTGTGATTATTATTATCACGACTGTCAACAAAAGATAAATTTTTTTTGTTATCTTAAGATACGTGAATCAAACGTGAAGTCCAGAGATGCCAGATTCTGAACACTTGGTAGCATGCGGTAGCAGCGGTAGCATGGAAGGGATGCGCACACAACCTCAGATCGTGTACGTGTGCGATCGCGCCCGAAGCTCGAGCACACGATCTGAGGTTGAGTGCGCATCCCCTCCATGCTACCGCATGCTACCAAGTGTTCAGAATCTGGCATCTCTGGTGAAGTCCGCACGTTCGCACATTACAGAGCACGCGAATCGAGCGAAAGAAAGATGTTTGGATCATTCTGACAATTTATTTCTCACGATATTGAGCGCGAAGGTTCTTGTCAAATTTTCTTCGCAACAGCGTCACGAGCACAAAGACAACATTTTAAAACGTATAGAAAATACAATCGTTGAAAATAATCTCGTGAAACAGAAATCGAAGTTAAAAGAAACTCACGAAGACGACACGAAACTTCGAGATTCTTTAATTAAATTAACGAAATTCATTAATTTAATTAAACGTGAAGAGAGCTGGTCAATTTTTTTATTTGCTCTTTTTGGAAAAGTACTCAATAAAAATAGCGATTACACAAGTAATGAAGTGCGAACGCGCGAGTTTTTCATTCCACTCACGTGCAAAATATTAAGACGACTACGACGTAGCTTTTACGTAACAATCATGATTTGCTTCAAATTATTTATTCGCATAACAAACTTGATTTTATATAAAACCACCTCCATGTTTATTGCACACATCCGTGAGTTTGATTAAGAAAAAAGAAAGAAAAAAAAAGAGTATATGTATGTACGACACAGATATGTATCAAATAATTAAGACTTGAATTCGTGAACTATTGTGAATTCAGTTGACAACCCAACTTACAACTTTGATAAATTCCTACACAAGTCGTCCCACATACTTCCACATTCTTTGGAGTTTACGTACACACGGACCAGAAAAAATAAATGGCTACGTGTAAACATATATAAAATGTTTACGGTTCAAAGTCTTATCGATGACAAAAAGTGGTAATTATGCCGACAAAGGGAGCAGTTTTTGATGACCTTGATCTTGACATGTTATCAAAGTCATGGCCCAGAGTGACCTTCAAAAGGTTTGAAATAATCACTGTTTGTTAAAAAGTTATTAACAAAAAATGTTTGTTAAGTTAAAGTAAACTCATGTGTTTAGTTTTTTCCATAGCAAAGCCTCTCTGTAGGAAGGTGAAATACACGCATATACTTTCCAAGTAGTACTTCCAACCATTGATACTTTCTACACTTCCAAGTTTTTTTTTTTTTTTATGTGAGAGAGCGCACACGGGCTCCTTCTCTTTGTACGCTCTTTCACCTTAGCACGTACTTTTCAAGCTTATCGTAATATTTATAAAGTTAGTTTTTATTTATTTTATACTAAACATACTTTCTTCTCTGTTTATGAAGCAAAGCGAAGTCTGTAATTGTTCTGTTCCACATGCGTTTTCGATTTTCCACGCAAAGCGAGGGTCAACCTACACCTCTCCCTTGCTTAGGGATGAAACGAGGTATACGATTATACTGTTCGACATAGGTTTCTAGACTTTACACTTACTTTTATGTATGAAAAACTTTATTTTATTGTCATATCAGTTTTTGTTAATAACTTTTTAACGAACAGTGAGCATTACTTAAAACTTTTTGAAGGTCACTCTGGGCCATGACTTTGATAACATGTCAAAATCAAGGGTGTCAAAGAAGATGCTCCCTTTATCGGCATATTTACTCAAAAAGTGGAAACTGGTGAAAGTATCTGGGTCGAGGATTAATAATATATATAAAAGTTCGGCAATTTATAAAGTCACACCTTACAGTGTCTCACCTTTAATCAATCAAGTTCTTGCACAGTGTGATGCGAGGTTGAGGCTGTGTTTCGTTGCTCGTCGTCCGACTCGTCGTCCTCCATACCGTTGAAGAAAGATTGTAACAACGAGTTAAAGTATCCTTGATTACGTGGACGGGGTGGCGGGATATTGAAAAACAGTTGGCCTATTTTTTCTAAGTACTGTCGATAATGTGGGTCTCTATTTAGAGAAATCTGATACTGTTCGCAGAGAATTGTGAACGCCGCTAGTTTGCCACTGTAAATATTAGATGGAAAAAAATTGCACTTACGTAATCGAAAATGTATCTCGATCATTCACAGAGTACGACGACAGATACGTACGTGTCAATTGTTTTGAGTAAGAAAAACAAAAAGTTTAACAAGGGAAGAAGATAGGGCGGACCGCTACTTATTTTTGGATGCCTCGAGGTATAAGAATTGAAGGCTTCCTGTGCTGTTGCTTTGTTTTGTAAACAGAGATACCTGAGATGAATCAAAACGAATAAATTTTGTCTGGCTATACACTTAACACATCAATATATCACCAATTTTACATTTACAAATTTACTGTATTAAAAAAAATTAATAAATACTGATTTAAAAATTACACTCACTGCAAAACTGCTTGAGCTATAAAGAGGTCTATTTCGTTGACATAGCCACGCTGTTCGTGTAGTTCTACTAACATGGCCGCACAGCCAGAACCATCTCTACTATACAGAAAATGTTGCCTGGCTAGTGTGTAATTTTTTTCTAATAAAAAAAAAACAATCACAGATATTACGAATTTAGCGTGAACTTGTAATGAGATTATGTACGTGTTTATATTTCACACACATTTATACATATACTTCAAGTTTCCTCATTGAAATTACCTTTCCAAAAAACTTGAGCCATTTTTTGGTGCAAATCTGGATGACCTATTTTATAATCTGTACCTTTTATGCTCCATTTAAGCGCGGACTGTACAAACACTTCTCTTTCCGGAGACGACGGGCTCATCAGGCTCAAAAGTGTTGTGATTTTTTCAAAGAACTCTTGCATAGGTTCAATTCCAGATTGTGTCAAAACATTGATAAATAAAATTCCTAAGTCGGCGCCGCTCGCATACTACAACAAATGCACATTTGCCGTGAATTGTCCCGCGAGATTAACTTTCGTTAACTTTTTTCCAACAGTTCCAATTGTTTAATTTCGCGGTTCAACTCAAAAAGGCCAGAGACGTATTTTGCGAGCATGTGGTCTTGCAAGTTCCGACGAACCATTTCGTACGAAGAGGACTCAATGAAAATCGAGAAGATATTTCGGTAACGCTCGAGTAACCAACTCGCATACCTGTTCGTGTTGTAATAAGAGCCGTGACCCATTGTACAGCAATTCCAAAAGTTCCGAGTATTTTTTCTGACCGAGGTATCTGCGAAGGGTTAAGAGGTTAGACGGACAGAATTAGAATTGCGCGAGCGGAAGTCCGCATTGACGACGTCGGACAATCGCGTCGGCTCGCTCACCTGAAATACAACGTTCTGTACATCTGATGGGCCTCATAATAATTCTCGGAGTTAATCGACGCTTCTAATTTCGCTAAAACTCGCTGAACACCGTGACCGTACCGCGAGGCCATGTTTATACTATTTGGAACACTTGCGCTTTTACGTGCGCGCGGTTGGTAGCAACGTCAAAAAGCAGCGACACCCCGTGCACGATTCGAATTCGAAAGCAACGCACGCGACTGAGAGATTGTGTGCTACGCGCGTGTGTGAAACGCGCGTGAAATCGAGTAGAAAATTCTACGCGCCTTTTTTGCGAAATCGTCGATGATCCGACGCAGTCGGTGTTTTTTTTTTTTTTTTAAATTTTACGCGCGATAATCGTGCGAGGAGGAAGGGCCAAGGAAACGAACTACATGTTTCGTGTATTTTATCGATTAGCTATTCGTTCCGTGTGTCACAAGAAAGACTCTTATTGTATGCAGGTTGTTATTCGATAAATACGCGAACTGAAATATTCACGCGCAAGATTTATTTTCGTACGTAACAAAAACGTACACATAAAACCAGAGAACTTTGTCTTTGGTGCAAATAAAATAATTTACTCAGAGAATTGCATAACACGAAATTACGTAATAAATATACTACGAAAAACAAGTAAAACGTTTGCAGAAAATAAAATACCTTCGGGAGAAAAATCTCGGCGAAATCAAAATAAATAAGAAAAAAGGTATGATGTCTTCTGTCAAAAGTCAACGATCGAAAGTTTTAGCAAAAACAGAACGGCGAGTGCTCGTCTTTCCAAATTCTGCGGCGAGTTCTGGCGATTCGCCGCGGGGGTTCGATGACCGATGCGCGGAATTTTCGAAGCCGCGGACGGACGAGCGCGGCGCGCTCGTCGGCGCCGATGTAATTCGTCGCGCGCCGCGGCGTTGTCGTGCGGGGCGGTGTAATATATCAATTGCAAAAAGTAATATTGATAAATGCGCAAAGTGGCGTCGCGTAAGCGCAGCCGGATCTCGTGTGGGTACGCGCGCACAAGCATACACACGTACACACACGCACACACATACACACACGGGCCGAAAAGTACAGAACGCGGTGCGCCCCTGGCGGCGGACCGTGCAAGCGACCCTCGCGGAAATAATTATCGCGATTTATGTTATTTGCAAATGTGATCCGGGGGTTTAATTAATTAGGCGATGCCGAGTGGCGGCGATTAACGGATCGACGAACGGCGTCCTGGGGATAGCCGGCTTCGCCGTGAGTGGAGTGCGAGTCCAGCGGTGGCCGCGGCACGGGGTGAGTGGCACACGAGTCCGTGGTAGTATCTCGCGTTCGCGGCTCGGTTCCCCCCGCGCGTTCTCGGAAGGGGGCGGTGGCTCGCACGCTCGCCGAGCACTTTTTTATCGGTTCCGCCGACTCGCTCGGCCCGCTACGGCGATAACAATGGCCGGTGCCGAGAACCAGCTGACGACGGGACCGAGCCGCCGCCACGAGCCACGATGCTCGCCGACGGAACGAGACTCGCGACCCGAGCCCACCGTTCCCGACAAGCGAGACTACGAATGACTTGGCCGATGACGCGTGCTCGATCTCACAGAGACAATCTTGCGCGCGAATGCGTTGCCGATGATGCTCGTTGACCTTCGATAGATCATGATTCTCTCGACGATGACGGACGTGCCAAATTGTCGAAGCGCGTTTCAGTTATCGACGCTAATTAGTTCCCTCTTTGTGTATGTTTGCTCTGTTTTGTTTGTCGTCTGCTAAGTTTTTTGTCACGTACAGCGAAATGTAAATATTGGAATTGTTTATCAAATGGATTCACTTGATGTCTTTGTTTTTGTAAGAGAATTTGTCACATTGAGATGTGAATTATTTTGTGCACAGAATGGACCTTGCTGAAACTATGAAGAACATTGTTGCCAAAGGAATGCAAACAGAAATGGGCCCACCAGGCGGAGGTTCAGGTTATCCAGCTACGCCAAGTAGCGCTGGCTACGTCACGGAGAAGATGTACATGTTGTTACAAGCGTATTTGCAAAATAAAGGCTGGAATCCCAGTATCGAGCTGCTGCAGTGTTTTTCGGAATTCAAGGACGCCTCCATGATGCCAAGTGCTGCTTATTTACAGTAAGAATAAACATTATTTTAACAATGAAACCAACTTACTTTGTATGACGCGTGATATCTCATACAACACACTGATTGTCTTACAGGATGATGGCATCCAGAGTCGCGTTAGATTCACAGGGAAGACTAGTTCTCAGAGAAAACGGAAAGATAATACTTCCCTATGAACACTTTGCCAATGCTGTAATGTTGAAACACATGAACGGCCCGCACGGATTACATTTGGGCTTGGAGGGTACGGTCAGAGCGGTCATGGAGTCTTACACCATTGGGAGAGAGTGTTTCGGAATGGAGAAGGAATTTATCATAGAAGTCGTGCAGAATTGCCCCAATCCTGCTTGTCGTTACTACAAAAATCAGTTAGAACTCACTCAAAAGATGGGTCACATGGCACCGACTTACATTCAAGAAAACGAAGCAACCGCGTCCCTTTTGCGTACCGGATTTCCCCATAGCACAGATTTCCAGGCAGTAAGCGAGGATCTCGTTTGATAATTTTCTTCTTTTATTGTATTTTACAGCTTGTTACATACTTTTGTTTATCCGCAGACACTGAGCAGTGCTAATCCGAATACGCACATGGGAGGAGGATCCGGGGCGGATTTGCCGGAGATGAGGAGCGCCGGCAACCAAATGAATCTTCAACGTCCTCCAAGCCGTCCATCATTGAATATTCCACATCGGCCTGTCTCGCAAGAGAAGAAAGTTTCATCCGGCAAGCAGCACTACGAATCTCTAATATCTAATATACCAATTTCCGATCACAAGCTGACGGATTTTTTACGCAACAATCTGGACAACTTGGACAATCTCAGTACACTCGGTTTAGGAAATTTACAAGGTTTAGGGAATGCCAATAAGGACCTATTAGCGCTGCACAATGGCGCATGGCCTCTAGAAGGTGAAAAGGGTTCTCGGTCATCGTCTTCGAATTCCGAAGGTAAGGTTTCAGGAATACGTGCTTTCTCAGATCCACATTTGCATTGCGTTAATGTTTGAATTTATTTTGCTGATTTTAGGTGGTCAGGAGAAGATTGTGCGCGCCTTTGCCGAAGTAATGAAGAACATGGCAAGGATGAAAGCTTGTGTGCGACCGGCAATGTGCAAGCCGTACGGCAAACAGTCCGAGGCTCTACAAAAAAGTAATGACAATATTAGTTTTATCTTTTTCTTTAATTTCTTGCATTGTGTATGCAAAATTTATTTACTAGAATTATTCATTAAAATCAATTACAGAAGCGTTTACGTTATTTCTTATTTTTACTTGTGCAGCACTGGTCGATACAATACAACTCGTACAATCGTTGAGAAGCTTCTTGCCACCTCCACACATACCAGTCTCGAGCTGGAAAAACGAAGATAAACACCGATTAGATCACACCAGTACTTCTTACTTATCGTCGTTGTGAGTATCTTAAGACATTTTATTATCAATTTTTTTTATTCCCGTTGTTCATCAAACGTTATGTATTTCGTTTCACAGAAAAGCTGGTGCGATAGAAGAATTGTGCGAGCAGCGTAAGTTGGACTAAGCATCGTCTTCGCTTCTTTTTGCGACAGACCAAGTTTCGTCTTTTTTGCGCTCTATGATGTTCTAGTCACAAGATGTTTTATCGATTAGCTGGGTGTTTCGTATTTAAACAACCCGATGGATTGCTCAAAAAAAGTTGTTGGCGTTTAGGACTTCAAATAATAAGAAAAAACAAAATGAGTCATGCGTGGACTGTGATAAACGTGGGTAGCGAGAAAACAAAACAAAAAAGAAAAACAAAAAAAAAAAGATTTATATGTAGGACTAAAACTCACACACCGCGTCGTCTCTAGGGATTCTTACTTATATAGCTTTATTTCATCGCTGTAGCCTGATTTCGTGTCTCTCGTAATTGCTCTCGATCTGCCTATGGGGCTTATGTACGTACGTATTTGGCGACTAACGTGTGTCGACTAATCCCGCGATTATATTTTCGATTATATTATATCAAGATTCAAAGTCCGAGAGTTGCAGAACACTTCCCGATCTTCATTAAGAACGAAAAATATATATGTATACACATATATATTACCGTATCGATTTAACAATTTGCCGCTTGTGTTCGACAATTACCTGATTAATGTGTAATATATAGTAGGATTTTTTTATATACTGTGTACAGAACTGTTACATAAGTGTATAAAACTTGAGTCGGAATGAGGAGCAAAGACTTAAAAAAAAAAAAAAGAAAGAAATTGGCCTGGGGTACAAAAGCTTTTTGCTACTAAATAAGATATTTAAAGTTCGCGTGACGTTAGGTGAGACTAAAAAAAAATGTGAGAGATGGGAGGACAGTTTCTCCCCTGTTTGCTGAACTCCGAACCCCGAATATATTTTTGTTTTCGTGCTATTGTGCTTTTAACTGTTTGTTAGATATATAACATTTGTTCTTTGACTTTGAATTAACATAAGAGAGAAAGAGACAAGTTATCTTCTCGAGCAAAAGACTTGCTTGTGTTGCGTGTGTTCACTTTATATGTGTATATATTTTCTCAAAAAAAGATATATATATAGATATACGTTATTATTTATTTTTAAGGTTAGAACGCGCAAGCATATCGTTGTATTTCCGGTATAGTGTTCGCTTTTTAACGAGTGTTAAAAAAAAAAAAAAAGGGACTTTGCTGTAATTATATCGTAAGCTCCATGGGCAGTGTATGCGGTGTGCACGTAAAAAGGAAGAAAAAAAGTCATCGGTCAATTCATAGGTATTTTTTAAGGAAAAAAAAGATTATTTCTTACTACATAAATATATATATATACAAAAAAAAGTAAAAAAGAAACGAACGAAATGGTTACGTCATTAGAGGATTCTCGAGGTGTGATCCACACTGACGCTCAAAGACTTTTCACCGTGCACCTAACTGATTATTACGCCGAAGCGCTTTTACTCTTGCAAAAAAAAAAAAAAAAAAACAAAAATAGGAAAATTAGGGGTCTAACGTTTGTGATTGCGTCTCAAACAAATGCCCCCGGCATATCGTCTCAGCTGCGGGAGTAAAACCGTTTCCTCGATTGTTATATATATACATACATATATATATATATATATATAAACAACACACACGCGTATAAGCGATATATGGTAAAATGTTTCCTTCTTTCTCAAGACGATGTAAAGTTACACACAGGAGGTATTCGCCTCCGAGTATAAAAAGAAAAACGAATGTCGTGTTTTTTGTGCGCGCCGCGCAGAATTAAACCGGCGCCTCGAATGTATGTGTGTGGGCTGTGCTTTTACGGACTGCGTATGCGTGAGCTTTGAGAAAATGGAGAGAGGATCTCTCTCTCGGCAATCGGAGATAAACAAAATTTTATATGAATGCGTGTGAATGTGTTGAAAATGTCTTTCTATAACATATGTATCTGTTATAAATATAACTTACACACGTATATGCAGCGAATGTGCCGATCGATTACCAATTAGGAGTCGGATTTGAAACTGTGTTAAAAAAACTTTATCGATTCAACATTTCTTTCGTTTTCTGTTATCTGTTGGTTGTTTTTTTTTTTTATTTTATTGTAAATCTGTTGCAGTTATCGGAAGCAGAGGAATGCGCGCACAGAGAGACAATGACAATTAGGAAGTCTGGGATAGCCTTCTCAGAGTTTTTTGGGTTTTTTTTTATTTTATTTTTATTGTTTCTTTTTTTATAAATAATGACTTTCAATCGAACGCATATCCGGCTTCTACAGCGACTGCGTTTTTGTTGACATACATATATATTATATATGTATATATATATATATGTATATATATATATATATTACAAGGCTGCTGCAATATGGTTCATAATTCGACGATAACTTGTTGCACACCAAAGTGTATTTCCAGTAACTAGATGGACTTATTTCTTATAGTAGTTATTATTAAGTAAAAAAAAAGAAAAAGAAAAAAAAAGAAAAACAAACGTATCGCCGTTTGTCTCGCCGTCGTCGGTCGTGTGTGGCCAACGACGATTAAGCATATCCATGACGTAAGTCGCTGCAATTTATGCCAAAAAAAAAAAAAAAAAAAAAAAGGGAGCGCGGAAACAAAGAGTCAACGAAAACGTCGACGAGTATAGAAGAATTTTGAGATATACGCGCGAGAAACGTCCGAGATTGTGTGCGATTCGCGATCTGTTCAACACAATTCGAACCACAATTGTGCAATTGCTCAAAACGTCGAGGAGTATGTTTAATCTCTTTATATATATATATGTGTATATATATATATATAAATATATATATAAATATATGTATATATATATATGTATGTATATTTGATACACGTGTTCTTCTCTATAACTTTATCGTTTTTTTTTTAAATATATAAATGTTATTAGAGCCTTCGTTTTGCACGGGCTTTTATTATCGCCGTTTACACCGCGCGACTGATGTTGTTGTTATTTGACTTTCGTTTCTGTGAACACACACGTTTATTAATTTCTAATTTAGCTTAAGTGTAATTAGAACAAGAATTTAATCTTTTTTTGAGGGGAAGAGGTGCTCTCGAACGCGCGGAGAGCACGTAAGGGAGGGAAGAGGGACGGAGAAAAACGGTGTACAGATTTTTCGCGTGTTTCCGCGAATCTCGCTCGAACTCTCACGCCATATCTGTACCGTAAGAGAATAAGAAAAAAAAAAACGCGTATTACTTTTTTCGCACACACCGACAATTCGGCAGTATGATAAGACGATAAGATGCGCGCGCCGCATACTTATCCCCGATCCGTCGTTCCCTTTTTTAAAAAACTCGGATCGCTAATCGATATTTGTAACACGAAAGAACGCTAACCCGCTGTGTCTGCACATTAAGCTCTCGTCGTCGCTTGCCAATATTGCTCTTCTGTATTCTTGCATAATTCTAACTCATGACAGCAATTATTAAAAGTTTTTACAAGTGTGAGACACTCGCCTCTCGTCATTTTTTCCCTTTTTCTCTTCTTTCAACCCCCTTTCCATTCTGTCTCTCTTGTCGCACGTGTAAGTACAAATTCCTTCCCTTCCGAATCTTCAAAAGTTCTTGCGGGACGCAACGTCGTCCATTGTCGTCGCGTTGAATTCGCAGGATCGAGTGCTGACCGGAGGCCGCGCCTCCAGCACGAAGATCACGTCGTCCAGGAAGTAGTACGACTGGCCCAAATCGCCCTCGCAGAGATACGGCAGTTTGCTCCAGACGAGGCATCGCAGACCCGCCGGATTGAAGACCCTGTCGATCAGCCCGACTATCTGTGCCTCGAGACCGTTGCCCCGTACCGGCAGGTACTCCAACGGCTTGTGATTGCCCCTCTCGCCCACCTCGACGTAGGGGCTGAACGGCAGAACGAGGGCGACAACCAGCCTGCCGCCGGGTGCCAGCGAGGATCGCAGCAGCCTCAGCAGCGTGTTCGGACGGTCGCAACGGTCGAGAAGATTCAGGCAGAGGATGACGTTAAAAGGACCGGCCTCTTGATGCCATCTCTCCACGTTGAGCACCCTGCGTCAAAGATTCATTTGCCGTGTTTTTATATTTTGTTTGTTTATAGAAATAAAAATTTTAAATAAATATTAGAAGAAATATACAAGAAACGCGATAAGACTCTGGTTTCTCCGCTAATTTTACGCGAAGCAACCGGAGGATGGCTCGTGTTCTATATAAAACATTACGAGAGGCCGCCGCACCCTGTACGGACGTTCATTTAAAATTCGAGTGGCGACTCGCGCATTCGGAGCAACTCACATCGGCGCTGCACACACCTCGGAAGTGGTGGCTCCGCTACGCTCCGGGTGTAAAACCACCGTAAACTTCTACTCCAATCAATTCGACGCAATAAACTTGTTAGTGGTAGCGCACCGTGCGAGAAGATATTACGTATCGACACACACGAGCGTCGACAAGTGCCGATTTTATATGTCGTTGCCGCGCCCCGGCCGCGATCAATTATCTTATCTCACTTTACAGCTAAGTCCGCGAAGTTTTTTTTTTTTTGAGATAAACCATAATAACACCGGAATACTCGCGACAGGTTTCCCTCAATGTGGGAAACGACGCGCAATGTCCGCGCTAATCTATTGATCCGTTACGTTGCATCGGTTGTTTTTTTTTCTTTTCGCGCGAGAACTAAACAACAATAAATACCCGTGTACGGAGATTTCTCATTTTCTTCAAGTTTCCCCTTTGGAAAAGACGAGAAAGGATCGCGCAATGCTTCGCGCCACACGTGATGAGGATAAAATACGTGTCGCGTGAATCTCTACCGGCGAATGTGTCTCGCCGTTACGAGAAAATGCAAATGCACGTTGTTCAAGGAGCGGAGATTCCACCGCCCACCTTTGGTCGCTCGTATTCGATTCGAAGAATGTAATCTGTTTCGCGTTCTCTCGCATATGCGACTCCGAGAGGTGGCTTTGTAGTTGAAAACTTCTTGCCGTTAGCGCGGAGATTCTTCTCGGAAATATATTATCGAACCTTTGCACGCACACACGCACAAATGATCGTAATAACAATTTATTTCAAAAATAGTCCGTCGATTTAAGGGAGGAAAAAGAATTTGACAGGTATTTTTCTCACTTTAAATAAATTGTTACAAAAGTCGCGACTTTTATTATCACGAAAAATTTCTGTTAAACTTTTCGATGTATTGTTCATAAAAATTTAAAATACTTAATACGTACTGTTTTACAATATCTTGGCTTGGATTTACTTACGTGAATTTTCTCTTTGCCAAGGCCCATCTCATGGGGGGCGAGATGTCCGTGGCGTACACCTTCTCGAAGAGATGCGCCACGTGGGCGGTGGTTGCGCCATCACCTGCCCCGAGGTCCACCAAGGAATGCCAGGGGCCGGTGAAGCCGCTCGCGTCCATTAGCTTTCGGAATTGTTCGCCGGAGAACACGTGCATGGAGCCGCGTCCTAGCAGTCTGCGACAGTACGAAGAATAACTCTCGTTACGAACATCTCTCTCCGCGCGTGCAAAAATATTTCTGGTACAATGATTTACGTGTGTTTAATTATATATTTACTTCAAGTGTGAGATACTGGATGGTGCCGTCTCGAAAAGAGGATTAGCAGACATACAAATAAAATTGCATGAATTATACAAAACAGATATTTAAAAAAAAAAAAATACAATTTCTACACACATTCTACAATTTGTGTATTAAGGAACACACCAACTTGCTAAGTTATTTAAGCTATAAGTAGGGAATTTTAAGACAATTTTTTTTTATACTACTTCTTGTTGTTAATTTATTGCACTGGGATTTAAAACATCAATGGAAACTAACTCACGACTGGTCTCGTTTGGTTAAAATGATAATTCGGGATTTTACGGGACACGGGCGGTGTATTAAAATGCTGGCTAAAGGCTACCTACGATATATTGAAGCTCGAAAAGAGGTTGACGTACAAATTGTTTTTCAACGTAATGCGACATGGACTCGTCCCGCTCGATGAACGTTGTGTGCTTCCGCGTTTATCATTAGGCGCTTTTACTGCATATTACCGGCCGATAATGCATCTTCAATTCGCCATGAAACTTTACGAGCCTCATGCCCGGGCTTAATTAGGCTCGTTACGAGGACGCGTAATCGCCGCTTATCCGCGCGTGCAGTCCCCGTTTGCGTTCTGTTCTGTCGCACAACTCATCGGAAAGCAATACATCTGTCCCTGAGAGAGAAAGAGAGAGAGAGAGAGAGAGAGAGAGATAAAATAAAATTATCGTCACACTACAACAATGTTTCTTCGAGAAAATAAAAATTGTTCCAACTAAAACGTGCTGTTAAAAAAAATTAGCAGCACGTAATCTGTACGTTTTGAAGTTAAAATTGTTTAAACAAAACAGCTGAGTTAATACGCAAAATTCGGTTAAATTTATACTCGCGATAATTATTCGACGAGTTTGTTTGGATTTACATCCAAACGCGCGCATCGGAATTCAACCCAAGCCGATCGCGCGCGGTTCCTCGCTATCGATCAATCGAACGGGCAACCTGCATATAGAAATCGAATCCCCGAGGCAGAGCAAGCTGCCCCGAAGAATTCGTCGATGTCATCGATGAGGAAGAAGAGATGGGAGAGGGAGAGAGAGAGAGAGAGAGACAGAGAGAAAGAGCGCGGCGGGGCACACCGGGCTGGTTTCCACCCCCATCCCTCCGGCTTCTCCGAGCGCGCGGAGACATCATGAGGAAAAAGGGGCGGGTTCATTTGAAAATACCAGAGTCGTCGCGTCGCGGCACGGCGCGATCCATCAATGCCGCGGGATTTTGATCGTGAATTCGGTTACCCCCGTCGTTATAAATAAGGCGATGGTGGTCCGTGGCAGAGGCCGGACCCTTCCTCTTCTCGTGGGTTTCGCGATTCCATCCTCTCTTTCGCCCTCCCCTTCGCTTTCCTTCTTCCGCGCCGCTCGGCCATGGCCGGTGCCATCAATTAACGAGCACCTTCTGGCCCCATTGAATAATAAACAAGAATAAGAAAGAGAGGGAAGAGAGGGACGAGAGCGTGACGATGGACGGAGACCGGAGAGAAAGGAGGGAGAGACCCGCGGACCCGGTTGGCGCATTGTTCGTAGTACCGTCCAACTCTACCTTGTTCCTTCTTTCTGCGGATCCTTAAGTCACCCTCCCGCTCCTCCACCGGGAGACTCACCTTCGTACGTCCGCGCATACGGCTCTCTCGCTCCTGTTTTCTCTCCTCGTTTCTCTTTTTCCTCGAGCCTCACCCCCCTCCTCCTCGCGTTCTTTTTTCTCCTCTTTCATCTTCTCTCTCTCTCTCTCCCTCGCACGCATATCCTTTTCTGAACTTGTTTCCATTGTCAGCCACCAGTACCACCACTATCTCAGTACAGTCACATCGTCGCAGCCTCCGTCGCGAATCTCCTCTCGCGGGAAAAAAAGAGCGAAAGAAAGGAAGATAAAGAAGAAAGATAGAAAGAGAGAGAAAGAGAGCAAGTGGGAGCAGCAGGACAGATAAAAGGAGAGAAAGAAAGAAGGGCCCATGCACGCACACGCGCGCGTGTGGCCACACGGTGATGTATACGCGCGGCCCACAAATCAGACCTGCAGATCGCAGCGGCTTCGTCGGCGGCGCGAGCGACAATTAATTCGCCGCTTTTGCTCTCTCCCGGTCTCTCTCCTCTTCTCCCGGGGCCCCATTGTATGCGCGTACCCCGCACATAACCCAGCCCTTCCCGCCGTTCGGCCCTTCCTCCCTTTTCCTTCCTATACTTGTCGTGATTTCGAACTTCCTCTCCCGTTCCTTTCTCTCTCTCTCTTTCTTCTATCTCCGCGCGTTCTGTTTTATCGGAGCACACTGCGAGGCCCCTTTTTGCCTCGTTCGAGCGCGGGAAGGGGTTTGTCCCGACCCCCCCCCCCCCCGTAAAAGCGGCTTTTAATTCGGACCCGGCGTCATGCGGTCTAGCTGCGTTTGCCGGTCTCAAAAAGGAGCGAAGGAGAAACGCGAGAGAGACAATTACGGACGACACCGGGTGGCCAGTGTCAATCGCGTTATTTGTAAACAAAACAGAGACCCGAGAGAATTTGACGCGTCGCGTCATAAAAAAATTTTAATAAAGTCCTCGTCCCGGAGAATCAAAACCGTCATTCGAGATTCGACTTCCCGTCTTCAAAGCGATGGGACGGCGCACGCGACATCTTCGCAGATATTGTTTTTCAAATGGTCCCGATCGATAAACGTCTAAAAAAAAATTCTATTCGAGGAGACGACCTACGATTTGTAAAAAATATGAAAAACGGAATTACGAATCCGACGAACACGCTTCGCTTATTAATACTCCCGGTGCGCAGCGCTTAGAAGAGAGAACGGCGGCGGGGGCCGCCGCTTGAAATCGGTTTAGGAGAAGATGCCACGAATCTTGATAGCCCGCTCGCCGGCGGCGAGGATAGGATAGCGCCGTGTACGCCCGATAACGATCTCCCCGCAGGACGATTATTTACAATTCCAGCCACCCACTCTCGGCCCGGGCGGTGCTTCAATTTTTGTCGCCAAGCCGGCGGAGAAAGCTTAAGCTCCGGGCTTTTATCGGAGCGCGAGGGAGGAGACGGCGGGACGCACGCGGGGGGGTAAGGGAGAGCGTGATCGCGCGGGGGCCTCACGGTCGTAAAATAGCCTCGAGGGCGAGCGAGCGAGCGGAGCGAGTAGTGTTAAAGAGGCGCTCGGCGGAGGATCGTTTACCTAATAATAGCAATAATATGTAAATGCGATGCGTATCGAGCCGCCATCGAAAGAACGCGCCGCGCGCTACGGCGCCATTGTTTGCAAATCCTCGAGAGAGCGGAGCGAGCGATCCGGCGAGATCGGCGCGAGTTTTAGCCGGGGTTGTGGCTCTCCCTTCTTCTCTTCTTCGCGCGGTTTTCTTCTCTCGCGCGCGACTCCTCGCCGGACATTGCGCGTAATCGCCACCACACGCGAGAGACATCGACAATGGCGTGTTGGATTATCGCAAGCGATGTTTAATAAAATATATATATATATATATTGCGCGAGTAATAAATTTTCAAATCTCTTAAAGCATTCGCTGTTTTTTTACGTGTGTGACGAAAAGCGACACATTACTTTGTTTTCTTGAATAAATATCGGATTTTAGCGTTTCCATCGACGTTCGACGGTGCCGATCGTGGACAATAGATTAAATAATTCGTTGAATTGAAATTATCGTAAATGTCATTGAACGCACGCGTGTAAGTTTTTGAAAACAATCGTCGTGCGACAATGCCAACCAGCTATTTGCAAGATCTACATCATTCGATCGAAGATCTTCGGGATCTTTCGCAATTATTAACAGACGTCCGTGCAACGAATTTCTCTTTCAGACGACCGTAGTCGTCATTAAATGTATTTTGCGTTGAATGCGTCGGAAATCTCACGCAGGGAGATAGCGCGTTAAGGACGCGTCGCGCGCGTTGAGGGTTGGCACACCTCAAAAGGGTTTATAACACCGAGGATGCGTGTATTATGTATATATAGTGCAACGCAAGAGATGATAACTCGATTGGATCTCGTCACGCTCGAGAGTGCGCGCGATTCGAACGACCATTACGTATTCACGTCATTAAGCGCGCGAACGAAATGTAATTCTGTAATATGGCGCGGGACGGAACTTTTCAGAGTTCCGTCCTGAATGGATTAATGAACCGAGTGACATGGGATCTGATTGGGGCAACACTTAAAGAATCTGGCCAGTCATCTTTACCTTCGTTTGTCGTCGTTCTGTACGAGCAACGAGCCGCATCCTGACCTTTCTCTCTCTCTCTCTTCCCCCCTTTTTTTCCCTGATGTCAATTCTCACGTCGGGTTCCTCCGATACGTTCGAATACTTTCTGTATCATCAAACGAGATTACTTTCCGAGAACGTTCGAAGCATTTTTGAGCGAGAATTTTTATCGCACAATATCTTCGTTTTATTAATCGAGCGATTACATTAAATTTGTGCGACAACGTGTGCCGGAGAGAGAGAGAGAGAGAGAGAGAGAGAGAGAAAAAAAAACAGAAAAATATACTCTCTCTCCGCGATATATTTCACGTTGAACAAAACTCCGGAGCCGGTAAATTTTCGCGGCACTACTACTTTTCTCTCGCGCGCACTCAATCAATGTCCGTCGATGTGAAAAATGTATATTTCGGAATCGGAGAAAGCAATGGGGATCGGCAGAACTCGGAAAATTTTCATAGATCATTGGCCGAGTGCGAAAAGTTATTAGAGAAATTTCTCTCTAAAAAAAAAAAAAATTAACTTTTTAAATATCCGACGTGTCCGAAAAAAGTCTGAGCCTCTCCATTAAAACGTAGAGAAAAATGCAAATTATCTTCTCGCGCGTTGTCCAAAACCCGAGAGATTTGATGGTGACTGAATTTCTCTTCGTAAATTATCGATCGTTGATAATAAAAGATTCGTATTTCAGAGCGAAGTAAAATAGAGTATTCGAAGAGACAGATGACGTATTCCCGAAGCTACGGCATTAAAGAGCGCGAACGAGAGCCAAGGCACAAAGGTAAAAGGGCAACGTACGGAGCATTCGCGGCAGTTGGCTGGCGATGTTACCGACAAAAATACGGCTAGGTGAAAGGACGTAAAAGGGAAGCGCGCGCTCGCGCGCACCACGCGGCAGCGCGAAAGAAAGCGCACGGGAAAGGAGCCGAGGATTCTTCGTCCTGATATCATTGAGTCTCATCTTCCCCGTGCCTTTTTCTCGCTCGCCGCGATTATACAATCGACGTTAGCCTCCACGCGCATACACACACACACACACACACACACACAGAGAGACAGCAGACGTCGAGGCACCAATACAGACGCGCGTAAAAAGAACGACACGCTTCGTGCGACGTGTGCGCTCTCGTAGTGACAATGTATGTAAGTGGAGGCTTCGGCGAACGTCGGCCACCTCCGCTGGTCGAGTCGTCTCTCTCGATCGGCGGGGAGGAAGAGGGATGGCGGCAGGAGGGGGTGAATTTATTTCGCGGGGTCTCTAGACGCGCGGCGGGGCCCGATATATGGCGGGGGTGGGGATGTCGCGGCGTGAGAGATTGAGGGAGAGAGCGAGAGGGAGATACGGCGGGACACATGGACCGATCGGTAAATCGACGGAGGAGAGAACGGCAAAAAGAGAAAGAGAGAAAATGCGAGCGAGAGGGATGGAAGAGACCGACGTGTATTTAGCATTCCCCGTACCCGGCACGGCGTCTCGTTAGCTGTCTTCTCTCCCTCTGTGTTTCTCTCTCTCTCTCTCTCTCTCTCTCTCTTTCGGTCTCCGTTCGTTGACAGAGCGCGAAGAACGCGGGTGCGAGAGTCCGCGAGGGGGTGGGTGCAAGAGGCGCGCGGACGGAGAGGCGAGGGAACGTCACTCGAAGCTGGGGATGCTGGGTAGGCGTGGACCACGGACCACCCTGTCCATGACGGCTGGAGGGGAGACCACGCCACCGCGGCCGTCGAAAGGGGGACAGACGGGTGAGAGGCGCCGAGGGGTGACGGAGAGAGGGATGCGAGAAGCGCACTGTGGACAATAATAATTATTATACACGCCGGAGGAAGAGAGGGAGGGAGTTTTGCAAATGCTGTCCTTCGAGAGGGGTTGACGGTGCGGAAGAGGAGAGGTCGGTGGACGAAGTGGGTGCCGGGAACAGCCGCTCACTATCTTGCGTAGGTTACGAGGAGAGCGAGAGAAGGGTGAGAGAGAAAGAGAGAGACGCGAGACGGAAGGAGAAGGGGAGTGATTCTTAAACGGGATCGTTATGCGAGTCTTTCCCGTACTCTCTTCCTTCTTCCATGCTCTCTCTACGACTCTGCCTCGTTCTCCTCTTCCTCCCTCTTCCTTTATTTCTTCCTCTTTCCCTCATTTCCCACCCCCGCGCGCTCTTATATACTCGGCCGCTCGTTTCGCCCCTTAGACCTACCGTTTCGCCGCTCCGCCACCCCTCCGCGCTGGACGCGCTCGTACACCACTAGTGGACGACCATGTGAATTCGCGTATTGGAAGAGAATCTACGTATGTGTGTAAAGGTGCGCGCGTGTTGCGGATCACACGTCACATATCGAGGGTCGAAAGCAGACGCAACCCCTTTCGCTCTATCCGCACCGTGTGAGACAACCACGAGCGGCGGAACTTCTGCCTCTCGCCACGTCCCGTCTGTCTCGTTAATTTTCTCACTTTCTCGTCCTATTTATGTTTTTCCTCCGTCTATTTTTTTCCTGTTTGTTTTTTCTTTTGCGTATCTCCGATGACAGAAATTTGACTCTAATGTTCGAGCGCGAATTTGTTGCGCGCGAGTCGCAACAACGAGATATCGTGACGTTTTATTCTCGTAACGTTGACAGCGAGAGAGGGCGGTCGTTAATTTCGGCTGAAGTCGCGCGACGCCGCCGGATTTTTCAAGCGGACGGGAAGTCGAAGAGAACGAGAGGCGCGCGCGCAATATTCGCCAGGGAAATATACACTTTTATAACTCGTTTCTCTCTCTTTCTCTCTCTTTTTCCTCGACGACACTGGCACACCGGCTCTACGGCAAATCCCTCTCTTGACGGGGACATTTCTGAATTTTAGACGCCTTAAACATCGTGATTCGCGTACGAACGTCGCGTGCGTGTGATACGACGCGCTCGTAAAGGAAACAGAGATACAAAAAGAGAGAGAGAGAGAGAGAGAAAGAGAAACGTGTGCTGTTGATCTTCGTTTAAATTGCAATGTTTCGCGCGCAAATTTCTCGCGATATCAATCACAGGGTGTGTCACTCTATCGATTTTCAAAGCGCGAAAGACCTCCGAATTACATTTGTATTTCATTCCGTTGCAACCAGAACGGGCGCGTCGAAATTGTAGAAAAATAACTTCATCCTTGACAAAGTCGAGACGACGCACGCGCGCGCGTGTGTGTGTGTGTGAATCAGAAGATTTATTATTTAACCGGACATATTTAGCGGCGCACACGTAGCAGACGGAGATCCTTCCTTCTCGGCTTGCTTGTGTGCTCGGGCGCGCAAGACCACGTATGTGTACACACGCGAAACAGCACTCGGATGCGGCAGTGGCGTTTGTGCATTATGCACCACAGACACGACGGAGCCGAGGCGACTCTCGTGTGCACTCGCCACGTTTGTTCGTCTTCATTAGAGTCGCGCGTAGTACAAGAATGAGATTGAAAAAAAACAAAACAAAAAAAAAAGCGATTTTTTTTGCAAATTCGCAATTACATCGACGATGTCGTTCGAACGGAATCGGAGGAAGAGACTTGCGATAGTATTGCGTTTTCACAACAACGCCCCGCTCTCTTTCGCGCTACTCTCTCGCAATGAATGCGCGGAAACATTACCGTAATATGAATTTATGTAAGGCAATATGATTGATAGTTGGCGAGCGGCGTGTGGGAGAGAACAAAAAAAAAAAAAAAAAAAAAAAATAGAGCGAAGCAACAATATTGTATTATTACGCGCATCGCGTGCGCGCCGAGTTGCGAAGGGGGTTCACAGGGTGAATTTTAAAAAGGAGTTTTTCTTGCGGCAACTCTCTTGCGCTCGCGGCAAGCTTTTTCTCATCCGTGCCGTGGAGTTTTCCGGAAAGAATGGATTAATACGTAAGTAACGAGGCTTGTTATTGGCGCACGGGAAAAACACGCTGTTCTCCCCGACGCTGTTGTTTTATTCCGCCGACGAGTACGTCTGCGGATCCACCGGGCGACTGTATCGCGAAAACAGCGCTTTGTATAATTCGCTCCCCCCTCTCGCTCTCTCTCCCCCACGATGTCGCATAATATTTGATGCATAAGGTTTCCATTTGAGAGAAACCTTTCCCCCAAAATTTCCCCGGGAATTATTGGACATATCGCAATAGTTTTTTCTTCGCAAAGCGATTTAAATAAATAAGCAAACGAAACTAGCTCCGCGAGCTCTTTCCTGCGAAAGAGACAGAAAGAGAAACAAAGCGATTACGATACAACTATACGGACGTAAAATTAACTCACTCGATACACTCGGTTGTGCATTTATGCCCGACTATATGCGGTTCCACGAATCGATATTGCACGTCTATCGCGCGCGTGCAGGCCTCCAAGGGGGTAAATGCGCGGAGGGGAGGGAGGGATGAAAGGCACACACACTTTGCTATTGTATTTATTCCGCGATAAAATATCTCACGTATAATCTCAAGTGCGTCTAATTGCATATATCGGGCAGAAAGGTGGAGGCGTGAGCGAAAGGTGAGCGGGCACAGCGGGAAACACCCTTCCTCGGAGCTGTGAAAGATCACGAATCCGCCCCTTTCTCGACGCGCGCCGCCGTTCTCTTGCGCGTCGGAAAGGGTTAATGAGTAATTAACAGAGCGCAAACGCGCGCCGGCGCTCTGGAGAGACGACGTGTCTCTTTCTCTCTCTTTCTCGTCGCGCGCGCGATCCTGGGAATAATCCCTCGGGGCGCCGCCCCTCGTCCTCGTAATTACTGGTCATAACCGGAGAGACAGAGCGAGATCCCGTCGGGTCGGGACTCGTTTTCCCAGAGAGGGTGGACCAGGCGGCGCCGATACTGCTGCTTTTCCGCGCGAGAACTCGCGCCTGCGCCCGGCTGTTAATTACACACGGGAGAGGGTTGCCAATCGGAGGAAAAGCCACCCCTCGCGCAAACGCGCTAATGATAATTACTGACCAATTGGGCCGACGCTGCCGCGCTGCAGCGGACCAATCGCAGGATGCTGGCTCGGGGAAAGAAAGGAAAAGCGAAAGAGAAAAGGCAGACCTCGGGGGGTGGTGGTCGATCGGCGGCGGCGGCGTCGAGTGTGTGGAAAGTTGCTGACGACCCAAGCGATGTCGGAGGAAATCGAAAACGTTTTTTTTTTTTTTTTTTTTAAAGAAAAATTGCGATAATACACAGAGAAACAACATGTTTTTGTAGCTAAGTGTTTCAGCTTCGACGTCGAGCTTTTCTCTATTCCAGGCACGAATTTCACAACGCGGTCGATGCATCCGGAAAGATGTGCATATTGCACATTACGCGCTACGTCCAATAAGTGGCGAAGCGGAATGTAAACGCGCGTCGCGCGCGTTTCTTTCGCTCGTTCTGTCACCCTCCTCCTCGCGGTAATTTCTTCCTGGTAACACGTGTGTTACAAGCGGGTCCCATTTCCGGAAAATTACCGGTTCGGACCGCGAGCAAATTAGAAAGAAAAAAAAAACAAAAGGGAAAGGGGGTCCCCGCGCATTATTATCCCACGTGGCTTCTTTTCGCTCATTAAAATCGAATTTACCTCGAACGCGCGCGCGTCATACGTGTCCGCGCGATCGTTTGTCTCGTATTCGGCGGGCAGCGGGAACAGATACGTGACAGATACGAACTGACGCGAACAATATACGGTAAGTAAATATTTTAGCGTTTTGTTTAGAAGCGCGCGCACGGCAATTTTTGAAAAAATGCGTTTCACCGAATAGAATTAAAATCGATATTTTTTTTTACTTATTGTCACTAAAAGAGATTTATTCTTCTGTTTGCGCACTATTAAGCGATAAACTAAAGAAACTTTACTTTAAAAAATACATTAAGAAATAAATTTCTAATAAATATTATAAAATATATCGCCTGTTAAATTGTTCTTTTGTTTTATAAAAAAAAAAGACATATATCAGATTCCGCGGACAATACGGTTGTTGGGCAGCAAAAGATCTGATGCCACACACCGAGTTTTTAAAGGGGATACTTAAAAAAAAAAAAAAATATTATAATCAGTTAAAACCTGTCGCACTTGATTAAATATACGCGTAATTTCCTGTAATAAAGACTTTAATCATTCTGTTCATTCCCGACTTCATTAACATTACAAATTGTCATACTACTTTCCATATTACCTTTCATTATTCATAAAATATTCATTGCATGTATTATTTTGAACTTTCGGAGAATCGTGTTGCGTGTGACGATCGAGTCTCGTAAAGTTCACATTCGAAATGCGAGAGAATTAATTTGTCAAGATTTTTTTTATCGAACAATTCTCGAGGCCGTCGCCGAGCAAAACGGATCATTCGTATGTACGAGAAGAAAAGAAGTCGGGTCACCCTTTTATACAAAGTCGGGGACAGAGAGGAGGTCAGAAGAGAAGACAGGGAGGTAACAGGTGGCGCGCGGAACTAAATACCCCCTTCTCTCGCTCGCGTTCAGGGACTCCCGTCGGTCCCGTGCAGGTTGGGGCCCTAAGACAAAAACTAGCTACTGGGTTCTGTGCGATAATCCAGCGCTCCCATCCTCTTGCTCGCTTCTTGCCACAGCTTGACTATACGCACGCTAGAATCTCAGCACGTCATTTTCTCCGCTTCATTTTCTTCACATGAGTCGGCTACTGAATGATTAACCCTTTGACTGGCGCTCGCGCTATCAATCTGTCCGTTACGCTGATTCGCGATCTTACGATTTCTCTCTCTCCCTCTCTCTCTCTCTTTCTTCTTTTTTGTGTTTTGTTGTTGATGCTCCGCACACACAGTTCGATTAACATATATTCAGCGCATTCTATTTAAATTAATTATTACGTGGTCACACACACACGTCACGTCTATTAATAAAAATTTTCCATTATTCTTATTTGTTTTTCAACAAGATTTCTCGTTTTTTTCTCCGCCACGGTCGTATACTAATTAAGATGTCAAAAGAGATAAATTGCTTAATTAATTTATGTGTTATTACGCACGAAATCGTCTTGTTTTGCCAAAAAATTTCCTGAGAAAATATACTGAAAATTTTTTTTCAACTTCCAAAGTCCATAATTTTAATTCGAAAAGCTACCAAAAATTAAATTTAACGCAAAAAACACACAGTTTACACAGTTCTCGCTTTTGACATTTTACATAATGAAAAATGTCCGCACGTGTACAGAACAAAACTATTTTTTGTTCCGGTGTTTTTATTGTTTTTAGTTGTTTAGAACCACATGGAAAAAACTGACATTAAAATCAAGTTCACATTAAAATTAATTGAACATCCAATTAATGCGACATCAATATTATCGATTTACATACAGGAGATAATCTGACTTTAAAAATTTAAATATCAAATTAATCGCATATGCGTTTAAATCAACGACGAAGCGTCGTATTTATTTTTGTGACGTCGCGACTTTAAATCTTTTAATTGAAGCAACTCTATTTTTTTCCAGTTATATAATCACGTCACTTCTTTTTGGTCACACACACACAGTTTCTAGACCGTAATCTTGAGGATCAACTTTGTCGATGCTCAAGAATGAGGCGAGAATCAAGATTAGTAGACGAAACCTCTCTCTCTCATGCGCGAGGGAGACACAACGGGCGCGAAATTATACGTCGCGCGCCCGGAGCCCTCTCCCTCATTAGACGATCGGAAAGCTCAAATCCGGAATGCATGCGCGTTTCTGTCCGCGTGCGCATTCTCTTCGAATGATAATATTAGAATGGTAGCAGAGTCGGCAATTACGCGTGTGTAGAGGGACGAGCCCCGCGGTAAATAACAACCGAATTTGCATCGAGATACAATCGGAGAAACTCTTTCTCGCTCGTCTTTCTCTTTCTCGCTTTCGTCTTCTCGACGAAAAAATTTTCGGGACCGGCAATTAGCAGTAATAACCCATTCCGCGCGCCAATCAATGCTAATTGACATCGGTCAAGCGAAGCCCGGGAAGCGCGAGAAAGAACGTCCGGGGAGTGTAGTTTCTATTCGGACGCACCTGCACCGAAAGAGAGAGCCCGACGAAAATTGCGCGCAATTTGCGCAAAAATAAAATCAAAAATGGACCGGCACGACACACGAGCGGATTCGAAAAAGGAGAGCTTCGGCGCGCCGGCTCTCCTCTCTGTTCGCGCACAGGGCGGATGCACGCTTCGAGTGGCTAATTTTCTTCCTTCTCCTGACTATTCCCCCCCTCCTCCCTTCTTCTCCCCTCAATGTCACTCTTTCTCTCTCTTCGCGGCGATTTCCCGTCCTCCTCGCGCGATATCCTGTACTCCTTCCCTTCCTCCCGAGGACGAGACGACCAGCGCTTTTGATGGAGGACATCTCGCCGCTAATTATGATTAATTTGTAAGACGAGCGAGCGAGGACCTCGAACCCGGGAGCTACCGGAGGGATCGGGATGCAGAAGGGAGTAGAAGGACAGGGGGAAGGACGTAATTAATATTCTCAGCGGGACGGCGTTGCAACGTCACGTGAACGTCACCCAGGTGACTCCGTCGACGATTTCCCCGAGATAGTTCCGAGATGCGCAGCCTCCTTTCGTACATATATACACACGCACGCACGCACGCACACACTTGGTTTGTGCGCCGCCGTAATTACGCGTTCGATATAATTGCGCGATGATTATTCACGACTGGTTATCCCGCGCGCCTTTAATGCGCGAGTTGTTGAGACGCGAAAGAGAGTTACGCGCGGAGGACGAAGAGTCGGAATGGAGATCACGCGCGGAACATATAAATCCTTTGTTCTCCGCGAGATAATATTATCGAGTCCCTCGCGATTTGTAGCCTCGGACGCTTTTCTCGACGAAGAAAAAAAAAACAAAATATCAAATAAATGAATTTCTTTTTTGTTTTTGAACCGTGTAAAAACGCAACGTGTACTTTTCGAGAATTTCACGCGCGCGCTTCTCGATGATTCGCATTTCAACAGCGCGACGAGACGAGATTAATTGACTTTTCAAATTTTTAAGTACACGTTATCCGTGCCACGAAACCGAAACCGGACGTATTATTCGATACGTAGCCCAAGTTTTTTTCGCTGTCTTATTTCGATTTCTCGCGCACAACGTACCTACCGTAATTGCACCCGCTCGATATAATTGCGAGCGATTACTGTTAATTACTGTTTAATAAGAATTAAATTGCCCCGACGTCACGTTGCCGGCTCTGGTTTTGTCCCTCTTTTGTTTTTCTTCTTCAATCGCGTGTGACCGTAATCACGGATCAAATATAATTACGAATAATTATCGGCGATTATTTTAAGTTAAGGTCGCTCCGCGAAATTGAGAGAAAGAGAGAGAGAGAGAAACACCATTTTTCTTCAACTTCCGACGAAGAGAGAGAGAGAGAGAGAGAGAGAGAGAAAGAGAAAAAAAATTCTTACCGAGCGAAGTGAAATTACCCGGTGCAAAATTATAAAGTAAGTTCCCGATTGTTTTTAATTGCTTCGAAATAATAAAAGATGAACTCGCACTTTGGGGAGGAAACACGCGTGACCGGTGTTATTGACTCGCAATGTGGTATATCGGTGATTATTACACCAATCAATTCGCGTCCGAGTAAAAAGAGAGGGAGGGAAAGGGAAGAGAGAGGGCGGCGTGGCGAAAGGGTTTAATTACGTGCGTCTCGGCGCGATGACGAAGACAAATACCTAAGTGTGATTGCCAGTAGTAAACTCGTCGAGTTTTCGATCAGCTGGTCCCACCGTGACTAAAGCTGGCCGACGTGCCGGTTATAGCGCTAAGAATGACGACCGTTACCCACCTGGACGTGATTGAGTCGCGTTCGGATTTCAGGAAGATCTTTTTCGACAATTCTATGAAAACAAAAACAAAACAAAGAAAACAGTCTTTCTCTCTCGCGATCGTGAATTATTTTCCCTTCCCGCGTGCGAGAGAGAAAACGCGCATTATCTCGCGCTTCTCCGCTGGCGCAACGCCAACCGATCGGATTTAAATTCGTAGCCCACGCGTATCGACCGCGCGCGCGCGGAGAGATATTTCTGCTATAAATTATATGTACATGTACCGCGCTCCATTTGTTATAGGCCTTTGACACGCAGCGCGGTCTCGAATCGACTTTCGGATGAAAGAAGCTACGAAAACTTTCTCCGTGAGCGAAAGCTTCTTTTATACGCGGTTTACTGAGTTTTACAGCAATTAATTTTTAAATCAACTTCTTCAAAATACGTCGTTCGAAGACGAGACGCGTTTATTTTCACGACGATCGACCCGAATTGAAGAGCGCGTTGATTTCTCAACGCTGTCTAATTTATATATTCGAACGTTCTCGAACACATCCCACCAACTCCAGGACCATCCTCCGAGCCGCGTCTGTCGATCTTCCTTTTTTTTGCTCGAGGAGCAATCCGAGGTGTCACGCCTAGTAGCCGCGGTTAGTCGCGCCGGGAGAAATTTTAATAAACGGTTTCCCGCGATCTTTCTCTCACTCTCCTCGCCATACGCGCACGTATACGTACGCGGCTCCCCGAGTGTGGAGGTGTTGCCCGGTGCCTGGTAGCTGGCAGGACGACGCGGCCGAGGGAGAGAGGTTAATCACCCACGCTGGATTTTAATAAACGGTTCGGGGGGCAAACAAAGCTGGCCATCAATAACCACGGCGCTCTCGGCCTGCCTCTCTCGCTCCCTCGCGCTCCGTCCCGCTCCCACCTATCCGTGGGGCCCACCTCGCCGCCTGACCGACCCGCGGCCATGCCAGGGCCTTTGCCACCAGCTTGTCGAGCCTCGCAGCGGACAGCGAGATAGGCGGAGATCGTATCTCCGTGGTTATTAATTAACCGGCGAGAAGGGAAGGCCCCCTTTCATCACCTCGCAAACGATCTCGCCTTCAGCGAGAGAGGCCCCTCGGCCTTGCCCTAGCATACAGATAGCGATACATGTTGTACAGCTCAGGGACCACTCGCCCGATACGCTTCGATCCCGCGCGTTATATATACGGGGGGAGGAGCGGGACGACTGATCGTTACACGAGAGAGAAAGAGTAGGAGCTCTGACGAAATTACGCATTGTAGACGTTATTAGCCGTAATAATATTGCGGAAATTTTCTATGAGCGAAGCACGTAACAACTCTCTCTCTCTCTCGTTCGCGAATTTTACTTTGTTTATCTGCTGCACATCAACGCGCGTCGATGATGACGGAAATAAAATTTCAAATCGTTATCTATTGAAAAAAAAAAAAAAAAAAAAAAAAAAATGAAAAAAGAAGAAAGTGAATTGAGTTTGTTTTGACAACAAAAAGTTGCATCTTGCCGGTTGTACAACAGCAAATCTTTTTCGTTTTTTGTGTACGTCAAAAAATATCGGTAATGTCTAAATTCGCAGCAACGATAAACGGAACTGTCGTGTATATATCTTGCGCGTGTTTTTTTTTTTACTTTTTGTTTTACTTTTCGATAAGAACGCGCTATAAATAGAAACGCGAGATTTATGTTACGCGCGTCTCGCAGCGAAGAAATGCAAGGCGCGATTATCTTTCCGCGATACGGGATTTATAGCGGAAGTGAAATAGGAATTCAACGAGTGAGATTTCGCGCGCGTATCCCGCCGAGTGTATCTCGCGGAAAAATCAATATATGAGCCGCGGGCGTGTAATGGGCACTTACCCATTTATGGACGTTCGACTGATGAACCAGGATAACGCCGAGCTGGCTAACGAGTGCCAGGCCTGCAGAGGTAGCGAGTCGGATCTCTCCGCGGATCTCACGAGGAAAATTTCGGCGGCTTTGTCGGGCTGGTCGGCGTTGGGGCCGGTGCCGAGGGGAACCCACAGATCCAGCAGATCTTCCCTGATCTTGCTCTTGTCCACCCTATACCACTTTAAACATAATATATGCATAATTGTTTTCTTTTTCTGGGTTTGTTTTTTTTTATCTTCTGCGCGTTCAAATAACGAAGATACTTCGCGCACACATGCACACACATATTTCGTTCACGCAACTGCACGCATGCACACAAACATATGTATTTTTGCGGAATATCTTCGAAAAAAAAAAACAGAGAAATAACAACACACACATGAGGATAAAAAGCCTTAATGAAAATTGATTTTCTCAGAATTTCGCACAATCTCATGAGGTCATTTGATCGCTAAAATCATCGTGCCGTTACAAAGTACATCAATTTGCGGGAATAAAATTCGCGAGACTCCAGTACATTCCATTAACGTCCCACCGGGTGGGCCGTCGAAAATGTATTTCTCGCTTCATTACCGCGGCGTATTACGGTATTAACGATATATATATATATATATATACATACATATATATATCTCTCGGCGTCTCCTCGCGGATCAATTTTCCCTTCGCAATCGCACGACATTCGACATTTCGAGAGGTCGGCGCAATTACGCGCTACCGGATTTCTTCTCTCGCACTTTTTTTTTCTTCTTTTCTCCACCCTCTTGCAAATTGTACATCCGAGGGAGGAAATCCGTCGTCGACGACCACGGATTCGTCGTCGGATCGACGACGACCAATCATTTTTCGACACACGCGAGTTGAAATAAAACTCGAAAATTTTATTTATTTCATTAAGGCGCCGCGCGCAGGCTGCGCGCTGCCGGGGCGTCGACGACTAAACATTTTTCGCTTCATTATCGAACGCGCGTATATCGCGACATTAACGTTCTCTCGCCCCGCGCCGCACGCCGCGCGCGAAGGAGAACCGCGAAACGCCGCACACAGTCCGAAAAGCAATTACGTTGACTGGCCGTTCGGTTGGTCGGTCGGTCGGTCGGTCCACCGGGCCCTTGCGCTACACGACAGATATCCGATTTCACCGTCAGCTTCCGAGAATGAGAACCAATTACGCGGCCCCGGGGCATTAAGGAATCGATCTAATTTGCGCGCGCGCTCGACTCGGCGCGGCGCGGAGCGGAGCGGCCGGCTCTTAATGGCGAGAGAGCCGGCCGATGAAATTATACGAAAATGTAATCAAGGCGCTTTTTGTCTCGTTTCGCTTCGAGCGGGGCAGGGGCGTAATTAGGAATGCTTTTGCGCCTCGCGACGGGGGACACTTGTTGCTCGCTCTCCGCCCCCCGCCCCTCTCCCGCTCCCTCATTTTCTCACAACGCGTCTCTTTCTCTCGCTTCTTTTTCTTTATTTCACCCTTTCGTCCTTCTTTTTTCTCTTTGTCTAACACGCGGATCGCAAAACCGCTGTCGCTCTTTCTCTCTCTCGTTCCCTCCCGATCGTGCGTCCTCCTCTTTCTCTTGTTTCTCTTTAAATTTCTCTCTTTCTCCGGTAGTCGAGAGCGAAAAAGGAAGAAGGAGTCGGCAGAGAGGAAAAAAGCCGGGAGATGGAAGGACTTCGCCACAGAAGGAGAGTAATTAACACCACGGTGCCCAGGTGCGCGGCCCTAAGAAGTCGTTTATGGATTGCTCGGCTGCCGCGTAGCCCGGCCATCAATTAGATTCTCTAATTAAAACAGTCCGCTCTTCTCGCCGCGAATGGTGCATTAACTCTCTCTCTATCTCTCTCTTTCTCGCCCGGCCCCACAAAGTTCCAACGATCGACTTTGTCATCGTCCACCGGGCGGAGGCGCGACGGATCGTCGTGTTTCTTGTTCGACGGCAGCTTGGCCGGCATCGATAAGACCCCGCGATACATAACACCTCGAGTCACTTACGGGTATGAGAACGCCGGACTTTCGCAAAACGCTCTCGATCGATGCCGGATGAGTAATCGTGTTTCGACCGCGCCTCCTTAACGTTTTACATCTTTGAAGGATAAGGAAAGAGAGAGAGCGAGAGAAACTTTTTTTCGATGATTCGAAATAATTTCGCAACACACAGTGAATTGCAGAACTTTAATACGAACGAACGAAATTCGATTTGTGACCGCGTCTTCGTGAATATCGGCACAGTAATAAGTTTCTCTCGAGCGTCAATCTCGTTTATTCTCACGCGTCAGTTCCTTTCGCAAATAATAATTTTTTTTTCACAATTTGCAATAGAAAATTTAAACAAACGAGAGAACTCGTTCAACGGCGTCGCGGCGAAATAGCTTCACGGTGTTTAACGCGACCGAATGACGTTTTCTGTTCTTTTCTGTTGTTTCTGGTCGCAAAAAAAGTCTCATCATCATCTTCTTTCCGAGGTAGGGTAATACCGAAACAAAGAAGTCTTCCATGCGATGCGTGGAAGTGCGAAAGCGAGCGCGCGCACCTTTGTGGCGTTCGCGAGAGAGAACGCCGCGCGTGCAATTTTAATTATGGCTACCAGCGTGTGTCGCTAATTGCAGGTAGCCCGGACGGACTCACCCCATCACGTCATCACACTTTGATTCGACTTTTTCTCCCGGGGGCATTACAAATGGCTACCGACGTGGTCGCGCGCGCGTTGCCGGACAGCATTCCTCTTTGTGTCATTAGTGGCGACTTTCTGCGCAGCACCGGAGCCCCCGAAAGGTAGGAGGAAAGAAAAGGAAGGAAGGAAGGAAGGAAGGAAGAAAGGTATAAGATCCGGTCTACGCGCCGCGAGAGAGACGCAGACGAAGAGACAATCGACTGCTCCGCGCACCTTCCGTGTAGCACGCACCAATCGCGCCTCACCGACAACAAGTAGCCGACTCGGAAATCGCAGCCATCTAAATCAACGTCGCGCATTCACCGCGACGAACCGGCGAAATGAAGAGGAGGTTTGACGTTTTCTCCTCGGAATATTCGCAAGATGCGCGCACTCGCGTTACACAGGTTTTCGGTACAAAGCGCAACGATTTTCAGAATCTCATTACAAGATTTGAATTACAACAGCTATTTTTATGTCGCTCTACAAAGTAAATATAATATTTACTTACATTTCAATATTTAAGTAAGTAAACATAATATTTTTACATTTTGTCAAATACATATTCGACAGGGAATAAATATCGAGAAAGTTTCGCAATAAAAAAATTGCTGTATATTTTTTTTATCCCGTGTAAAAGTTTCAATAAAGACAGAAGAATATTGCAAAATCTGTTCAAAAAATGCATCGCTAGAAGTGCGCGAGAAAGAAAGACAGAAAGAGAGAGAGAGGGAGAGAGTGCAATTTTCTCAAATATAAAATAACAGGGTGGCGCGTTGCTGTTACGTGATTACGCCGTTCGCCGTGTAACAATGGCGAGAAGGAAGTCTCGCTGTATGATTTGAGATCCGCGAGAGAGAAAAAGAGAGAGAGAGAGAGCGGAGTTTGTTGATCATCGGCGGGAGAGTTACGTTCGTAAGGTAAGCACTTCGTCCGAGACATTTATGCGTCGCTTTATACCCTTCACGGTGGCGCGGAGCATGGGAAAACTTGTAAAACGTAAACGTGGAAATATAAACTATAACGTTCGACTGTCATCGCGCGCGGACCGTGTTGTTACGCGCGACATGTGTTTACCGAATCGATATGTTTACCACCGGCTTGCTTTCGCGAATTGTGCAGCTCCGAAGTTTCGCCGCTCGGATGTTTCCTAACGAGTTTTTTTGCGAATAAATACACGAACGCCTGACGCATCATAAATAATCATTCCTCTCAGATTAACGAAGTTCGAACAGAAATACGACGAATTAAAACAAACAACGCGAGCGTTTTGACGTTATTATTCGGGATGGCGATTTGTGCGCGCGAGGTTCCGTTCGTTCTTTTTCTCGAAATCTCTTTCCCATGTCCAGGGAGATGGGAGAGAGAAAGACTTGCGCGCGAGAAGCACGCGTAAACCCGGAGCAAAGTGCGAACGATAAACAACGCTGTCGAGCGGTTTATGCTTTCCGCGCGAATACTGGGGATGTTTGGCTGCTCGACTGCGCGGAACTCCTCGGATTCCTGAGGCGTGTTGGATCGCGACTCAAACGCATTCTCTTCCCGTGCCATTATGTTATTGCTGCCGGGGCGGCGGCGCGGTGGCAGGCCGCGTTATATCGTGGGAGAAGAGCGACGCAGACGAGAGAAAATCGGCGAGAAGACGAGCTCTTTCTATTTCTCTCTCTTATCCGAGAGAGAAAGAGATAGTTTGTCTTCTCGCCGATTTTTTTCTCCGGAGAAAGAGCTTTTCACTTCGACGACGAGGGCGAACGGTGGGATATTACACAAAGATTCGCATGTACAGTTATCTGAAGACTACGTTCCCCCCGTTCCGCTTTTTTTCTCAGCTCACTCGGGGGGAATCGTTTTCTAATTAAAAAAAAAAAAAAAAGACAGATTCCCGCGTTATTTGTTATGTGGAAATGTAAAATATGAAATAACTTAAAAAACCATAATGTGAAACATGAGGGTTAAACGAAATTCGTGAGAGAAGCGAGAAAGTTTTTTCTCAAGAAATCAGCCTGCAAGGTTAACCTGCGTCGAATCCGCTTTATGATCACACGGCAATAAGTCTGCAAACGCTCTGACGAAAAGCAGCCAGCGGGAAACTCAAGAAGCAACGCGGGAGGAGCGCGAAGCGAACTTGCTACCTACCCCTTTCGCAAAAATCACACGAAGGGCGCGCGGAGTGTCTTGATTGGAAAAGCAACGAGGGTGTAACTAACCGTGAGGATTTTTCATCGAGAGAGATCGACGATCGGGCTAACGAGGCCGGCGCGCCTAGAATATCAGTTCGTTTGTAACAAAAAAAAAAAAACATCAAAAAATATCTTCGTGTGATAACACAAATAATTTTTCCTTGTTTACAATTCGATAACAGTAAAACTCGAAATTATTTTTCTCATTAAAACTAATAACAAAGATAAACTAATTTTTATAAAAATATAGAACTTACGTATTGTTTTTTTTTTACTTCAAGATAAAGTGAAGAGTCACGCAACGCACGCACGGATATAGTTCGGATATTATCAGACATAAACAACTTTGACGTGATAACAGATAATTTTGTCTTACTTAAAATTCGATAAACAGTAAACTCCAAATTAGTTTTTTAATTAAAACTGCTAATAAAAAAAGACAGACTATTTTGTAAATTGAAAATACAGGATTACGAACGTATTTTTTTTAAATATCACTTCAAGATAAAGAAAAGAACCACATAACGCACGGATACAGCTCAGGTAGCTCGACACACACTCGCGCGCGCACGCACGAACGGACAATGAGATCTCTTTCGACTATCGTCTATTTTTTCCGACACGGGAGTCAATCATGCGTGAAACTTTCGTGAAAACGGAGAAGGGCGCTTTCGCCCGTCGTGTACGTTCCTGTATATAAATCGCCACGTCGCGGCGTATCATGCCCCTGAGGAACATTTCGAGAACAAGCCGATAACAATCTGTGTCCGTCTCGCGGCTTCGTTATCCGATCCGTATTATAACGGCGCGCGAAATAACTTGCAAATTACAATGCGCGCGCGCGAGAATCCTCGTCGCGCAAGAACTCCTCCAATTTTCGAATAAGTCGTTTTTCACGCGCGTTTCCTTTAATTTCCGCGTCTCAAATTTTAAAAATATATCCGAACGACGAGGATTACACACGCGTTGAATTTCTAGGAAAAACTTTGTTGTCCTCCGCGTGCGGGGATCATACGCGTTTCGATTTATTTTCGATATTATCTTGTCTCCGGACTTGTTCCGAAGAGAATGCGTTAAATAAAAACCGCGCATTCCTCGTCGTTTCCTTTCCTCATCACGCCCCGCTGCGTCAGAATACGACAGCCGCAACTATAAAAAATGCTGTCGTAAAAAAATAGGACGAAATAAAAAGTCCGAGAAAATGGAGCTAACGAGATCTCTCTCATCTCCGCCAGTCTCTCTTCACAAAGGCCGACCCCCGCAATTTTAAAGTCTACGCTTTAAAATCCGAGGTTTCAGCCTCGCGTGAATTCTTTCTTTCTCTCTCTCTCTCTCTCTCTCTCTTGCTCGGCGACTCCGCACAAAGCACATCTCCAGGTGCTTTACCTTGCCAGGTATTATTTCCAGTCCGGAACCGGTGCTATTTCACCTTTTCATACGTGCGAAAATATACAAAAAAGCGCTCGTTTTGTCTCTCAGTCGAGTTTCAGTTTTTCCAAATCACTCGCCCAACTTTAACCTCGCGCGATAAATTTTTAATGAACGAATTTTTTCAATTGTGTCAAAACTATACAAATAGAAGTAATTTTATTTTCATGAATAATTGAATTAAAAATAAAAAATTAGTTCACGAAGAAGAGCCTTACTTATTTATTCGCGCGCGAATGAAGTTCAAGCACACGTTTCCGCGGAAATCAGTTTTCTGATGTAAGCGTCCGCGCGCGCGTGAGCCACGTGCGATTATACGGCGCGATAAGCGAGGATCCGGACGCTGGCCGTTTGGATTTATCTCGCGAATCCACCTCGTCGAGATCCTCTCCGGCGCGATGCTGGGTCAGACCAAACGTGCGAGAAGGAGACAGACGAAGCAAAGAAAAGAGACCGCCGCGGTTCGTCGTAAACGCGCGTGAGGCGTGTCATCCGGTTCTTCCCCAAACAGAGTCTCAGAGTCTCGCGATAGCGCATCTGGTCGCGTACTGGGCTTTTTCTTTTACGGTCTCTCGAGAATGATCCCGCGTAATGAGCATCGTGCGAGAGGAGGAGAGAACATGGCGTGTCGCGGGTGTGATTCGCGGTCATGCGATCGCGCGCGTCCGATTAGACCGCGAGGTTCTAGCGCATCGCTATTTGCGGCGGGATCGATCGATCGATCGATAAGCGGAGTTCGTAAAATGTTATGCAAATTGCAATCATATTGTTTCTCGTCGCGGAAGTGCGGCGAGAGTCTCCGCACGTGTGCGTAGCACCGTAACACAACGTGTGCGCGCCAGAAATTCGCCCGAAGGCGAACGAGGAGGACGAGTTTGATTGATAACGAGCGGTTTGGATTATCCACGTCGGTGTTAGTCGACGTCGCGCGATGTAGATTGATAAAAAATTGCGATATCGGAGAGATCGATATTAGCTGCGAGGTGCAAATCGACGAGGTCGCGTATTGTTTCTAACGCGACGCTAAGAGAAACAGAAAAATAATTAAAAAAGAAAAAAAAAGAAAAAAAAGAAAAAAAAAGAAAAAAACAGATAATACAGAGCCGGTATTATTAAGATGATAATAATAATTTCTTTGTTTGATCTCCCCTCTCCAGAGTGCCCGCTCAGCGCTTTATCGGGAATACCGTTGTAATTGCACTTTGTGAGATCACGCATCGGTGCATCGATGACTCAGAGAACGCGAGTACGAGATCGCGGCGTGATCGACACACTTAAAATTCCTGAGAAACAGGAACGACGCACGTTCTTCGTGCGGAAGGGCGCGAAAAAAAAAAAAAGAAACGAAAAGAGCGAAACAAGGGTCGGATGCAGGAAAGAGACAGGGGAGGGAGGGATTGCAACAACAGGGAAAACCAGAACGAGATATATACGCGAGTCGTCCTTCGCGCGCGTCCTTTTCCCGGATTCCTCTCTTTCTCTCTCTCCTCGCCCTCCCTCCCCCTCCCCCTCAGGAGCCTCATCCATCAGTCACTTAATATTTCAAAGCAGTGCCCTGTGTGCGCACCGCGTTCTTCTCCCTTCTCGTTCCCTTGTCGTCTCTGATCCGCGACGAGATGCGCGACCGTCGTTGAGTGAGGCTGTGTCGCCCTTTTTAAAAGCTTAAAAACACCAGAGTGGAGCTGTCGCATCAACACCACTACGCGTGGGATCGGGGGAGTAAAGTTTTTTCCGACTTTAGCTAAGGGACGTATATATATATATATACGTATGTATATATATGTACGTATAACGCAAACGAGACGACGTTGCCTGGGATGCGCGAAGTGATGTCTCGCGTCGATTTCGTGGGGAGAAAACCTCGCGGGGCATCCCCTTCCCCCTTCCCCGCGCTCTTCTTCCCGTGCTCGAAATTCAAATTTCTCGTTTCACGCGACCGAATGGGATTCTTCCCTTCTTCTCCCGTGAGCACCTGCCCGAGTGCGCGCCGCAGTCGCCGGAGTCGAGATCGATTCGCTCTGCGTCTCTCGCGAGGGTGGCGAGAGCGAGAGAGGGAGGGAGAGAGGGATGCCGCTCGCGGATACGAAGATAAAAGTCACCGTTGTTTTTTTCCTACTCCTAACGCCGAGCGAGAGATGCGCGACCGGATTGTTCGGGCTGATTCGAGCGGAAGATGAGCTCTCATGAGCTGAGAATGTAATTTCGATCGAGCTTTTTTTCTTTACTTTCTCCCCCTTTCCCCCCACCCTCCCCCCAAAAAACTGTCACTTTTCTTAGGAAAAAAACCGCTTGGAAAATTAAGAACGCAAGTGCGCGAAGACGTGAACGTGTTGCGAAGAAAAAAGAGCGACATCTTGGGCAAAAATAAAATCACGTTAATTAAATATTAACTTGATGACTTGAAAATGTTGCTAAAACGAGACAAGCGTTTCTTCGACAAGCGAGACAAGCGTGTGTACACACACACACACACACCGATAATAGATAACGAGTAAGTTTTATCTCGATGTTACTTATGCAGAATTAATCGCAGAAATTTATGAAGTTTCACGAGGCAATTTCATTGCAGATATAACAAAAACGATCGGTTTTGTCCGCATTGATTCCGCGATCGCAACGTTATCGCGTACGAGAGCGTTGAAGTTATAAATAATAAAACTATTGCTCGTTTAAAAAAAGAGAGAGAATTGAAGTTTTACATCTCTTGAACTATTGTCAAGTGTTAAATAAAGTTCTCGAGAAACAAGTGTTGTTTCTCGATGTGATACTTTTATAACGCGCAACACTTGAATCGCGATTCGAGAATCGTTTTCAACGATTTTGTTTACGGTGATAAACAACTACATTCTACTGCGCGTTAATCCTTTGTCAAAGGAGTTAAGTGTCGGAGCAATTGAATCAATTGCCGGATCTCTCCGGAGGATGACGCGATTGCGAAAAGCGGATAAAAAAAAAAAACCAAGAGATAAATCGCAAATGATCTATCGATATAGAATAGAAAAAAATATACGGAAGAGAGAACGACTCATCTGTGTTTCTCTCGATAAATAAATTATTCGTCACGAAAATTTACTTTGCACAAAAACGATGGCCGATAGTTTGTTTCTCGCACTCGTTCGATTACGCTCTACCACTCTCGGATCGACGGGTATCGCGAGTTCGCGTTTTTCGCTCCGATCGTCGTGAAGACCGCGATCGTGACCGCCGCGAGTTAAATTGGCGTGGACTTCGCCGTAATTATAAATAGGATAGGAAAGCTCGTGGTGAGGACCACGGCGTATACATACACGTCGTGGACAGTGCCCGAAGCGGCTCCGAGAGAGAGAGAATGTTTCAGGAATATATCGAGGACGTAATTATCCCGTAATTACCGAGCGCGGTCTTGACTCTTGAGCAGCTCTACGTCTCGGCGGTTAACCGAGTGGGGGTAGTCAGTGGTTGGCCTTGTGCGGTAATTGTACTAATTATTACTGCCCTTTTCCCCCCTCTCTCACCCCCGCCCCTCTTCCCCTCCCCGTGCATCATCGCCAGTTTCCTCCCCAATTACCCTTGGTGGCCCGCGCGCGCGAGAGAGTCCGAACTCGCGGAGATTTCAGAACCTCGTTTCTCGGAAAAAAAAAAAGAATCTTCTCTAGCGCCCGAGAAGATGCCCGCGGGGCAGTCGTAAAATTGACGGTGGGAGGTTTCTGGGAAATCGTAATTAATTTACGGCCGCATAAATTAGAAGTAATCGACAGGGAACTAAATGACGCGGTCGGACTCCGCTGGCGGAGTTGAATTTTCGTGACGTGATTACAAAGAACCGAAACAGCATGCATGCAAAACTATGCGTGCGCGTCTTCGTAGGAAAAAAAAAAAAAAAAAACAACCATGCATTAAATTACATTCGTCACTGATTAATAATCTTCAAAATATTCGAAGAGTTTTATTCTAATTGTCGCGTCCAATATAATTTTCTTAGAATTTTCGACACTTTAGAATAAAATTTCTGTGAGTAAATAGTGAGTAAAAAACAATATTCGAAAAAAAAGACACGAGCTAAATTTGTAAATACATGTGTAGTTTTTCCGAATTGTTACATTTCGAGAATTTATTTTTGCAATCGAATTTCCGGCGATTTAACGGAACATAGATTCGTACTTCAATAAAACATTAACGCGTGAGAAAGTGGTGCACCGTGGCGCACCGCCGCGACCCGTACGGCCCTGAAACTGTGCCGTGACCTCAAGCGGTGACGGAGAAAGCGCAGCTGGGCGAGAGGTAAACAACGATACTTGGCAACGAGAACAATCGCGACGAGAAATACAAGATAATCTGATTTCGAGACAAAAAAACAATCGCCAGAATAACAGACGCGATATTTACGTGACGTTGCTGCGCGAGATGCAGCGTAAAAAAAAAAAAAAGAAGACGCTTCTCTCGCGCGCGCCTCCGCGTCTTACAGAAAAAAAATATGAAGACAACACGTCAAAATTGCATCTTACCTTACGCTTGTCATACGTCGCCAGAAACTCGTCAGCTTTCCGCTTGTCGTAGAGCATTCTGGCGAGGCTGCCGTGCGGTCTGCACGCCGTGGAGTTGCTGACCTGACAGGTGGTGTCCTGACAGCCATAGGCGCACCTGGTTTGAGGAGGTTCGTCCGCGCCCGCCATACTTGCCGCGATGAAAATGCCACGCCAGACCGGTCCACCCGCTAGCTACGTGCGCGTCATCGAGCGCGATTTCTTTCGTCGCGCGTGAATCACCGCGAGTCGAATCGACAAGAATTGTAATTCGGTGAGCGCGAATCTAACACGTCGTCACGTAAACACCGCCGGAGCACTCAGCACGTGGCCATATTGCGATCGAGGCGCCGCCCGCTCGGAACGACGCGCGCCCGAACTCGCTGCAGCCGTCGGTAATTGACCGACTGGCGAGAGATACCCAGTAGGTGGACGTCGGTGGTCATTCACGTGACGTCATCCACTTCGTGCGGTCGCCATTATTGATTAACGTTAGTCGAATTTCGATTGCGATCCTACCGTGTTTTTTTGTACTAAAACTTTCTCGCGTCTCGCGTCTCGCGTCCGTTTTATCAGTCACATAGTGTACACAAGCGTTTGGTAATAAAACCCAATCGAAATCCCGTCACGAAAACATCACTCCGGCTTCTAATTGTTTCTCCATTCTGTTTCCTTCCAAGCACTCCTTAAAGGATGACGAAGTAAGTTGCAAAACTCATTGTTTCTCGCCGTATTTTGTCGAAGACAAGTGTCGAAAAAAAAAAAAAAAACCATCGTGGTCGATATTTTTCAAGACGCGCGCACACACAACCCGAGCTCCGAAACTGTCGAGCAAGCGGAAAAATTTACATGTTTTCTGTCTTTTACTTTTCTTTTTTTTTTTTCGTCGATGTCCTTCCGACCAAAGCGAGCGCATGAAACTTTTAGACGAGATAAATATGGCGAAGGGAGAGCGCTCGGCGCACCGGTGCGAGTTCGATGAATATTTTAGACCGTCACATTGACGCATCACGCGCGATTTGTTCTTTCTCTTTCTCACTTCCATTTTTTTTCTCTCGCGTACGCTCTCTCTCTCTCTCTCTCTCTCTCTCTCTCTCTCTCTCTCTCTCGCCTCTTTCTCGCTTACACGTCCGCGCGCTGATAATTCATTAATTTATGATAAGCTCGGCCCGCGCCGCCCACGGGCCACATCCTCTTCCTCCCCCACACGCCATAAATCATTTTCGCGTCTGACATTAATTGCGCGCCACCCCTCGTTACCAGGAGAAATGAGATTTTTTTAATTGGCGAATTTTTCACCGCCGCTGACACCCTGCCACCCGCTCCCGACTACTCTCCGGCCTTCTCCGGTATACTTTGTAACGTATACCGAAGAAAGAGAAAGAGAGAGAGATAGAGCCTGACGTCGAGGGTATACGCGCGGGGTGCGTAATAGCTTTTTAAAATTTGACAATGATACGCGCCGGGAACTTCACGTCTTATTTTATAACTTTACAAGTCCGTCCGCATATTTATGCGTGTACAAGCTCGGGCGTGTCGGGACACTGTTGTGAATCACGTGCGGAAACAATGAGAATTTTTTGTTTTAAAATAATCTCTTTGGAAAGCCGTTTGTTCGCGAACTTGTTTACGAATTTACGCCGTTGTTATGATCGACGTTTTTATGAATCTCGCGCGCGCGAATGTAAATGTTGTTTAAGATCGTCGAGATATACCGCGTGTAAAATACGAATCGAATATTAGCAAGTCAAAAAAGCGCGTTTCCCTCCCGCGAAGTGGTCATTTCGAAGCATCGTGGACATTCCTGTCCTACGCCCGGCGCTTCAGCGGGGCCTTAACTCGATAAGTCCCCCCTCGGTACCTGAAGTGAGCTCATAATCGTGAACGAAGCGCGCAACCGCTTATTACAAGCGAGGGCATTGTAAATTTGCAGGGAAGGAAGCGGAGAGAAGAAGCGCAGCAGCAGAAGCGAGAGGGACAGCAGCCGAGAGAGGATGAGAGCGGAAGGGAGAAGGAAGAAAGAAGAAGAGCGAGTGCGGAAAGACAGGTATGTCAGGGAAGAAAGGATAAGAGAGAAAGAGAGCGAGAAAGACAGAGAGAGAGAGAGAGATAAAGGGGGGAGGGCAAGTCAGAGGAAGGAACGAGATGAGGGAAGCAAAGAGGAGTCGAAAGGACAAAGCGGCGCAAAACGTGCCCCTCAGGCATCTAAAGTCTTTCTTCAGCGCTGAAAATTTATCGTTCCGCAAGCGCCGGCGAGCAGAAAAATAGCGAGGGAGGAGAGAATCTCCGGGGCGAGAGGAGGACGCGGGTGCCGAGGAGCCGAAAAGCGTTTTGTTCCATTTATCTGGGCAAATCCAGATTTTACCGAAAAAAAGCCGGTGTTTGAGATAATGAGAACGTTTTTTTTCTTATCTCTCTTTTTTTTTCTTTTTTGAAGCGCACGGAAAACGCTAATTAATCCCGACGCGAAGTTACAAGCGCTTATTTAGGAGGTACGCGTTCGCGTACACGCTCGATGAGTTACATCGTGTCTGTAATTACGCGGGGAGTTGAGATTCGCACATGTATGTGTGTGCGTTACAAAGTTTGTGTAAGGCGTCGACGACGGGAATAACGACATTGCTCGAAAAGCGGTAAAACAAGTTGAATTCCGAGACGGAGAAATAATTTAATTACGCGGAGAATAGTCGGAACGAGGACGATAATGTGACGTTTAACGCACGACGGAGAGCGACGTGTTGTAAATATATATGTGTATATCTCAGTCGAAGGCATTTTTCTCAGAGACACTACAGGCTATCGAGAGGAAGGATCTCCCGATGAAAACGACCGGCTCTTATCTTGTACTCGCAGGTGGGCCTCGATGTTCGGTTACATTAATTCGTGATAACAGGTTATGGATCTGCTGGAAAAACTATTTTATATATTTTTTATATACTTTTATCTCGAAACACACGCGTGTGTGTCTCTTGTTTCCTCTCTCTCTCTCTCTCTTTTTCGTGAACTTTGTCTTGCAACAATTTGTTACCTTACATTTACGCAAAGCGCATACAATTGATATTCTCGCTAATATTCGGAAGAATTGTAATCATTGAAATATTTTCTTCAACTGTTCGATGAAGGAATAACAATAGTACAGAAATTGGTAACATATAAATCAATAAAACGAAGCCAAATAATAAAATAACTTGGGACTATTAGACTTAACTCTCTACAACCCGAATTATTTTTTTCGTAAGCATATAAAAAAATTTATGTAACGTGAAAGCCAAAACAAATATCAATCTCTAGATATAAATTAACAACATGAATTTACAATTTTCGAAGATTTTATTTATTTCGTTTTTGACAATTGCGATAAACAATCTTCATAGTTACGAAAAAAAGGTGACAGAACAAAATGTACGTACATTGCGGCTAAAAAAGTGAAATTGGATTAAAAGAACGTTGATGTATCAGTATGTGATTTTAAAGTTACACGGCGGTATAGAGAGGGTTAACTCAAAAAGAGTAAATATATAGCATCGCGAATTAACTCATAGCAAAACATACTATGAGAATCAAAAGCGTAACTATACAAACAAAACTTTTAATTTTATCCACTCCCTCTAATGATAATTTAGCGATTTTCCACACACATAATTATATTGTACAAAATTTATTATGTTAATTTATTATATACAGTTTTCCATAATTTTATATTCTATTAAATATATTATATTAATATATTTAAAATCCAACGATTTGTGAAAATTCTAGATGTTCTCGCGTTTGAAACTATCTCCGCTTTTAATTCGCGATTCTCGGCATTTTGTATTCCCTCCTCGATTAGCTCTCGGAATCAATTAAACGTACTCGCGCGAAGCACCTCGAGCATCGAAAAGCGTTTCTTTTCGAGAGAGGCGCAGTCTCTCTCTTTGTTTCATTCCTCTCGCGCCTCCACCGTCCGCGGCTGATTACAGGGAAAGAGGCACCGAAAAGAGATCCACGCATCTCGCGATCTCCCCGCTGTTTCTCGCGTCGAGAATCGTTCCTCTTTTTATCCCGCGTAATAATAATTACCGACGAGCGCGCGTGCACGGGAGAGAAGACCTCATCGAGAGAGACAGAGAGGCGTCCGAACGAGAAGACGCGAAGTTCACGCGTGTATAAGAGTGATGTATGTCCCGTGTGTGTGCGGCGGGATGCGTAAGACTGGTAGCCTGTACGTCTTACATGCCCGCAGGCTTCCAAAGTCGAATCCCTCTCGCGCCGAGCCGCTGTCGCACACGCGCGTGTGTACGTCTGTGTGTGTGCGCGTCTCGAAATGAACGCACACGCGCGAAGCGCTACAGCGCGACACGAGTGTCCACCGATGTGTCCAAAGTCGGACACATGGCTCTATGTTCTACAAGAGTCCGGAACCCGCTTCGGATCCCGCGCGTTAATTACGCCGCGGGACGCGCGTGTAAATTCGCGAGACGATGTTTCAACAACGCCCAGGTAGCCTCGATCGAACAACCGCTTGTCCGCGCGATGGAACATACGTTCTGGGTTGTTGCGACTGTTTTTTTTTTTGTTTCGGAGGCTAATGTATCATATCGGAGCAAACTCGGGTGGTGGAAAACATCTTGCGTCGTTGTAATGCGAGCGTTAGTTCTTGTTAGAATTAAATTTGCGTTCATTAATCTTAAAACAATGGGAGAGAAAAAAAATGAAATCGAGGATACAAAACGCGTCGGTGATGAGCTGGCGAAGACGCGCAGATCTCGGACCGCGAGATGATCCTCTCGCGCGCGAGATCGACGCGAGGTAATCTCGACGCTCGTTACGAATTTTCCGAGCGTATCCGTGGCGCGCGGTGGCAGAAAAGAAAGACGCGGCGTGGAGTCGCGACGCGCATAAAGCGGTAACGTGGCGTGCGGCGCAAGAACTCGTACGTCTTCGGCGGAGCGCAGAAATCAGGGTCGTTAACACTGGTCCGCGCGCGGCGGGTGCGCGCCGACGCGGATCGGCCGGGGGTCGGCCGGCACCTTCCTTTTTGGATTACACACGTACGTACGCGGCGTGTACGCGAATGGGACCGGGGGGAGGGGAGAGGGTTATACACATTGATTGCATTTTTGTGTCCGCGCGCGGGTAATAATGCTAATTTGGTAAGTAGAAATGGGCATCAGCGGGCGGTCGGGCGGACCGTGGAACACACGGTAGCACGGGCAGCGCTAATGCCTCGTTTTTGTCCTCCTCCTTCCCTGCTTTTGCTCCTCTCCTCCTTCTCTCTTCGCCGTTCTCCACCTTCTCCATCTGCCCTGCCGGGTCCGCGCCACCACCGCCATCACCACCGCCGCCTTCCTTCTCCCCGTCCTCGGGAAGAGACTCCCTTCCACCCTACCCTCCTTTTGCCGCTGCACCACCGCAGTCGTCTCTCTTTCTTTCTCTCACTCTCTGTCTCTCTCGCCTCCGCTTCGTCGGACGACCAGGCGACATAATGACGGCCAGACCTCAAACCTCAAACTCCTAACTGAATCATGAGTCCTCTCCGCGCCCGGGACTAACTTCCACAGGCGCGGCTTCTCGATTTACCGCGTTGCGGCTCCCTCCTGGGTAAGAGAGGAGGGCTGCGCGCTACGTGCCGCGGTCGTTTTGTCCTTTTCGTTTCGGCGACTCTCTCAGGGCCGACTTTTGTGTCGTATTGAATCGCAAACGACCGGGCGAAACGACGGCGAGGGGGGGACGGGGGTTGCTGCCGCGAGGAACAAGGACACGTGTATATATATATATATATATTTATATGCGCATATGTGTATGTATGTGGATTGCATTTTTTTACTACTCGCGCGTCGAGCGCTCGCGAAATAGTCGCACCAAGGCTTTTACCTTTGTAAATTGCCACTCAGAACGTTAAGCCAAACAGTAGTACAAGTCATGCTTTGAGAAATAAAGATATGTGTGAAGTTATTAGTCTTGTGGCAGGGAGCGCATTTTCAGCCTCAAAGAACTCAATTAAATTAATCGCGTAATTATCGCGTCAAGTGTGTTAAAAGTGTTTTGTTGTGCTTGTAATAGAATTTAAAAGTTTTTTTTTTTTCAATGTCGATCTGTTGTCAGATCTCTTGTGTATGTTATTTCGGTCACACGCTCATCAAAATAATTTTGATGAACAACATGCCGCGGACGTAATGTTAGAACATTTTGGGATATTTGATTGAAAAGCCTACGTAAATGGCTTTGAATAAAAAAAAAAAGCATCTTTGAAGAGAGACACAATGATCTTTCTTCCTTCCGTCCGTTTCCTCATTTTGATTCCTGTGACAGGTAATCAATAACTCAGCGAGTGTTGAATACCGAATAGTCGGTTTGAGTGGAAATATCCGATATAACGTCAGATCGTCATCAAATCTGAACTTGTTTGTAACTTTCGCGGTAGGTCGGTAAATAATCCGGACAATAGTAAGTGGTGTTTTATAAATATTGCAATCTGCTAGAATCTCATAAGAGAGAGAGAGAGAGAGAGAGAGAGAGTTATTGGCTTATAAAAAATAAGATCGAATGTAATTGTTGTTGCTTATCATTTACACTTCGAACTCGCGCGATCAAAAACGAAGAGACAAAAGACACTTTTGTACAGTTTCTTTTTTTTTTTGTCACACGTCACGCACGCGCTCTCTTGTTCTCTTTCTCTCTCTCTCTCGAAAGTAGTTGAGGGAGCAAAAAACCAGAAGAAAGAGTCGCGTCTCTTACTTCTGGTTAACTGTTACTGTTCTTACGGAGGTTTTAAAAGGGGTTGAAAGGACATTATAAAACCGAGAGGGAGAGGAAAGATTGAGGTTGACGTTTTACCGAAGTCGCCGTTGCACAAAGTCGTTGTTGCCTCGACGAGAACGAGGTTTTACGCTTTTAATGTTTCAAGGCGTCTTACGACGACGGCGCCATTAGGTATCCTGTAAAATGAAAGAAAATTACGTTATTACTTTGTAAACAACGGCTCGAAAAGTACGCGGCTCGACAAAAATTTAATTCGACGTTATCACGAAGTTTCGATAAGAAAGAAGATTGAAAGGGATTGCGTTCAGGCCCCCCTTCTCTCTCTCACTCTCTCTCTCTCTTTCTCGCCGTCTTTTTTAGCTCATGCAACAATTATTTCTTATGTACAACAATTATTTCTCAATATTCCTGATTACTTTCTAATTATCGGTAATTCGGTGAGCGGAAAGAGCGCTGTCCGTAGCGAATCGAAAGTAAATCGATAAATAATGTGATGTGTTTGAGCATCCGTTGACGCTCTTGTTGTTGTACTTGACGTTTTTCCTCCTGTTCCACGGCCGCTTTTGCGGAATTCGAAGTCGAGCAAGAAAGCGAGTAATAATTTATGTAGCGTTCTTGACGCGTTCAATCGATGGATCGACTTTTTCTCGTCGATCTGTCGTCAGCTGGCCGGGCGGCATTTCGCGTTCCCCCCTTCCTCCCCCGAGCCTGAAGAAGACGAACAAGTCCCCCCGCGCGCGCGGACCATGACGAGGCGCATATCTTACTAGATACAGCGTGAATGAGAAAAGACGAGTCTGGAAATTCTTGCGTTTGGCACCGCGCGAGATTCCATTGAACGACGACAATTTCAACGGCGATTCTGTATATAAAAAATTTCTTTATTTACTTGCCGATTGATTCTAACTACGTGTTATGTAAAAAAAAAAAAAAAGAGATAATGAGAATTATCCCTGACTATTTAAAACTTTCCCCGTCGTGTGTATGCGATGTGAAACGATTTCCCACGACGAAAGTGCAACAAGCCACACAATAAGCAACAACGCTAAAAGCGCAAATAAAAGCAGTAAGATATAAATTCAGGAATCGTAACGACCGACCGGCCTTCTCTTGGCGTGAACTAGCCGGGAAGCAGCGCGCGAGAGAAGAGCAGCGCGAAGAAAACCGAGAAGCGGTGATCATCGGGGGAGAGTAGGACGAGGGAGGGAGGGAAAAGGAGGTGGAGAGAGAGAGAGGGAAGGGAAAAATATAATGGTGGTCGGCGAAGTGGGGTGGTGTACCATCGATGGATATCGAGTAGGCGAGTTGGTACGTGAGATAATAAGGCGTGCTCGGGCATGCCGATGGAAACCGCACGCGGCATTATTCAAATTGAATCTGGTAAGAATTATTATTGGCGGGCAACTCTCGGGGCCCGAGCCGGCTCATTCCGCGGGATCGCATTTGCGAATACAAGGAGGAAAAGAAGAAGAGTCGGAGGGGAAAGAGAGACGGAATGATAGAGAGAAG
>NW_018020627.1:432497-447400 GCF_002006095.1 Pseudomyrmex gracilis | reverse complement strand
GACGCGGTGAGGGCGCGATGGGGGCGGGGGAGACGGTGGGAGAAGAAACAGCCGGGAGAGGAGGTGAGAGATGATGGCGATGGAGGTGGCTCTCCCGGGTGGAGGGAACGACCTCGTCATCACGACCTCGGCGAATGATCCGCTGCAGTATCGCCCGATGACCCTGGTGTCATTACGCCTCACTCTCTGGACGTCATTACGCTAATGTCCATCTCCTTTTCTTCCTTCCTCCCGCCTCTTCTCCGCGTCGCGTCGCGCTGCGTCGCCGTGATCTGCGCTGCTCGACGCTTCTTCTTCTTCTTCTTCTTTTCCTACTTCTTCTTCTTCTTCGTCGTCGTCTTCTTCTTCTTCTTCTGGTCACCACACCTTTGCAACAAAATATGTATACTTGACACGCTCGCCGTCCCGAGCTGTAACGCGCGCTTCTCTGTGCGCTTCTAATCTTCGGAAGAGAAGGAGAGATTGTTCTGATTGGTACTTAACCTTCGCGAGAGAGACGCGATCTTCTTTTTTTTTTTTATGCCGCCTGCTTGATTGCGAGTGTTTTTACTGTTATCTCTTCTCTACATTTTGCACGGTAAATTTTCTTTCGAAGAACTCCTTGATTGGTAGCGTCATACGAGGTATGCGTGCGTATAAGTGGAAGCTCGAGGAACTCTTCAGCGCAAACTGCTGCGGTTATATCAGGCGCTTCACAAATGTCACACAGTATTAAATTATTTCTGCTTCATAAAATTATTTTTATCTCGCAGTTTTTTATTGCTCTTTCAATTTCGTATTGAATGTTTGCATCGATTGAGTTTCGACTGTTCTCGAAGTGTTCGTCAAAGTCAAACGCGTTGATACTACCTTTTGTAAGTTCTCCACGAACTTTCACCGAATGGCGATAATGGCGCCGAGAAAAAGAAATCGCGTCTGCGTTGTCGCAGAATGACGCTAAATTAATGAACTCGGAGTCATCGAATGACTGATAAGCGGCACGCGATTTTGTTTTTTTGCCGAGGTGCATCCTTGTCGGCGATACGGCAAAGAAAAGGGGAAGAGACGCGATGAAAGTTTTAGCGGACGGCGTCGTCGCACGAAGGGTTCGCAAGGACAAGCGCCGTTGACGTATATACACACGCTCGCTCGTTCCGCCCTGCAAAGAGTCCGCGGGGGTTGTCTGAGAAACGGCAGGTGTCCCTTTCCCCCCGGCTCGAAGACAGGTGGACCTCTACGCCGGAAACAGTGGAAGAAGCACGTGGACGGAGCGCCCTTTGAAGTGACGCGCGACCGCCTCTCGAGTTCGCTTCGACGTTGATTATTAAATATTACGCCGACTATTGTCGCGTGCTAATTAAAGGTTAGGGACATCGTCAAACTAGTTCTCACGAAGAACAGTCTCGCTAGTTTTCGCGAGAAATTCGCAAACAAGAAAAAGGACAATATTCGACCGAAAGAATAGTCGCAGCTTTATGCGTCAGATTTTTTTACTATCAATTTTAAGCCGCGCGTGTGTAATTCTTCAATACGCTTCCCCGTGTTCGAAGATGACTGAGAAAAACGCTANAAAAAAAAAAAAAAAAAAAAAAAAAACAACAACACGCTCGTGCTTCGTAAATCAATCGAGAAACCGGCGACGACGGCGCTGATTTTCGAAACGAGACAAGGCATTAACGAGACTCTACTCGGCCACTACTCGAAGAAAGCCTTGTCGTCGTGTATCACCGGCCAACGTCGCGTTTCGTTCCTTATTTTCGCTCTCGCGCGCGCGCGGATTTCGCTGCGTAGGCAATCCGGACCGCAGACCACACCGAGCAGCCGCGCGCGCGTGCGGTAATAACCTATCGCGAGGGTGAATACGGTTTACCCGGGGCCCGGGTTAAAGCCCCCTTCGTCCACGGCGTTCACCGCGCCGTGTTTTTACGGTTCATAATTCAGTCGAGTGTATTTCAAACGCCTGCCAATGTGGGACCGTAACGCCGATGGTTTGCGCGTAGTCTCGCGCCCGTCCGTTCGAACGCGCGTCCCCGCCCCGGACGACGACGACGACGACGACGACGACGACGTCGACGGACCCACATCGTGAAGCGGAGCCAGGCAACCCCGGCATTACGAGGCGTCACTTCACGAAGCGCGGAGAGATTTAAGGTCGTCGTACGCGACGCGAAAACTCGTCACCCACGATTGCCCGGTTATTTATGTACTCTCCATCGGGCCGGACGGATGAGGCCCCGGCGTTGCTAGAATCGCCTTGAGCGCGTGCGCGCGCGCGCGCAAATGCGCGACGAACAATATGTGCGGTTAGATGGCCGTAACTACGACGGTGTTTTACGGTCGTCTTAAAAATCACGTCGGGGATATATTTTCGAAGGACAATGTTGCTTTCTCGCGATGTTCGCCGTCGGACGCGGCGCTCATTCGAGTCCATCGAGTCTGGCACGCTCGAGATGGCAACGCGCGCTCGTTATTTTGCACGCCCATCGGTGGACGCGTACATAGAATGCCGTAACGGATGTGCGCGTTCAACCGCGTGTTCGAGAATTGATTGAGGAGGAATATTGTTTTCGCCCTCCAACAACGTACACAAGTTTCTTCCATTCTATTTAGAGATTTTTGTAATATATTGTTTTTTGTTTTTTTTAATTCCATTTAACGACAAAACAATTTGCGAAAAACTCTAAAACGTCTATTGCAGCAAGATTTTACGAAGTTACGTGAGATGTTGAAAAAAAAAAAATAAATAAATAAATAAACGTATTACGGGAAAGTATCGTGTCGTTTGTCAACCTTAGCGCGCGGTGTTTTACTAGCATTTTGTTTTCTAAAATTATCGTTTCGTGACAACCTATTCTTTATACCTCGTTCCTCGCGCGTTCCTCGCTGCGAGAAAATTTTTATTTCAAAAATTTCTCGCAGACATTCAAATGGCCATTCACGTCGCAACAGGATGTCATATTTCCTAACGCGCTCGCTCCTCTCTTTTCCACCTTTGCATATCCCCTCAACGTGGATAAATTCACGACGCCAGCTCGCGCGAGGGTTGAGGAGAAAGGTTTCTCGTGTCTCGAGGAGTGTATATGCGAACGGTAACTATTGAAATGATCGGCGAGAGTTCTTCCCTTTTACACGCTCTTTCCCCGTCTCGTTCTTTTCTCTTATTTTCTCTCTTTCTCTCTCTCTCTCGTCGCACCGCGCTGTTGCGTTCGCACGTAAACGCGCGTATCGCATTCGAACTTTTGTACGCAAGTACGTGCATCATTACGGACAAATTCGCGTAATAAATAATTCAATTAAAACCGCGCCTGTCAATTAACTCGGTTGCGAATTTTTTTCGCGAACACATAGAACGCCAGTAAATGCGACGTGTGTGTTCGCGGCGCGCAGGATGCAAAACGCTCGTCGTCTCGCAACACACAATGCACGTGCTGCTGCTGCACGGAGGATGCCTCCGAGGTGTTGCGGCATAACTTCGTGATTATCCGCTGCGCGCGCGCGATCGTCCCGGGGAAAATGATATTCAGATGAGAAGGAAATCAATTCCACGATGGGATCGGCGAGGAGGCTTCGATTAGAGAAGCGTAACGCGGAACGTTGTGGGCCGGGTCGGGCGAGGTGGAAGAAGGGAGACGCGGAAAGAGAGAGAGAGAGAGAGAGAGAGAGAGAGAGGGGCACAGAGCGCGGCGGAAAGTGGATTAAATTTTGCCGGATGTTTCCTTTTGGACGCGACGCGCGGAATCGATATGGCTCGGAGTCTTTGAAACGGCTCTTTCGCGGCACGTTTATTTATTTCAGTAGCTAGCGCGCTTTCAGGATGCGCGCCGAGGCAGGTCGCGCGATCGCGTCGCGAAATAGCATGTAAAATAAAACTGCCGCACCTCCTCCCCCCCTCCCCCTCCCGTACTATTCCCCGCGCTTTTCTGACGTATGCCGACGTCGATATTTGCAGGCGTATCCATTGAATTCATGTAATATTACCGCGTAGCACACGCTGTAACGGAGTTCTTCCCCGGTATATCCCCGCCGCGATATTTCCACGCGGCGCGCTCCACATTTTATGCCTCAGTTTTAATCGAAAAAACGTAATATCAGCAACTCCATTATACGGAAACTCCTCGCTCGGGCAAGGAGGAGGAGTATCTTTACCCCCTTTTAACAGCGAGAAAAGCGGACTACCCCGCTCGTACTAACGCGCTCTAAGGCCACTTTTATTTCCGCGCTGAGAACCGGATGATAAAGTAATTTGTGTTTTGCCGCAATATCCATCTAATATCAACATGAGAAAGAAGATGAAGAGGAAGATAGAGACGGGGAAAATGCGGGAAAAATGAGAATTCGAGAAAAAAACGCTTTTATCTCTGTTCCTCGCGGAAAAATTAATTCCCGATCTTTTGTCGCATCTTGTCGGTCGCAAAAGTACGAGACATAAAAATCGCGTGCGCGGCAAAAAACTTGCCGGGATGATTGCCGGGACGCGCAGGTAGCGCATCTAAAATTAAAGACCGTGTGGTACAATTCCAAAAGTACATTGTACGCGTTTAACGTAAATACAGGGGTCGGAATTATACGGCGTGTTCGTTTTAGAGCCCCGTCGAAACCACGACGGGGGGAGAATAGAGGTCAACGAGAGCACAATTAAAATCATTTGGAATGTCGGTTCCGCCATTTAGGACGTTCCTTTGCATCCTTCTCGAATCGTTGCTTTTATTATTTTTCACTTTTTTTCCACTCTCATTCCCCGACGTCGAGTTCCGGCTCGCGCGCGCTCTCCTCGCCGCTTCCCTCGTTCGTCTCCGCGATGCGCTTAATTGGCGATAAAACTCCGCGGCCTCGTAAAAAAATCTCGCCTACCCCTACATTCTATTAATTAGAGCCCGTATAATGCCTTAAATAAGGCGCAGCTTAGTTATGGGTTAGCCGAGCAAAGTTGCGCTTCGTGTTATCTCGCTAGTTGCCCCCCTCCTTTCCCCCTTCTCTCTCACTCTCTCTTTCTCTTTGTTTCTCTTTCTCTTTTTCTCTCTTTCTCCCCCGCCTGCGCCTTCATCTACCGCCTTGGTCCCTTCAGCCGTCTAGCTCTCTCGAGAGATCCCTGAACGACCAATTATCAGCCATAATATCATCGGGGCCCGCTGGGCCCGGATTAATCGTATCCGGTTTCTTACCTCGCGGAAAAGGTGCCGTAAAAGAATTTTCTGAGCGAGCAGGAAATGCCTGAAAGCGGCAATAAAATATCGAACTACGACGCGCCGCCATCCATCCCGCGATATTTATTGATTCCTTTGCTTCTCGCGCGCTACTTTGATTAATAAAAATTAAATAAAAATATGAAAAAAAAAAATGGTTTTTGAACATCGCGTAATATTTTAAGTTACAGTTCTTTTTTATTGTTTGTGTGGAGATGTTGATTTTTTTTGATTGAACATGTGCGAGATTTTCGGGATTTGTTGTCAAAACTGGTGCCGCCTTTGCGGAATTTCTTCTTTAATGGCAGGTCGCGCGAACTCGGTAAGAGATCGTTGAACAGATTACAGACGGAACAACGCGCGCGTCTATGTTGAAAACGGAGTTATAAAAATAAATGGCGGGCTGTACAATGGCGCCTTAAAACAGCTATAATTTAATATTTGATGTGAAATTAGATGCGCCGGAAATTCGTCGCCCGCGGCGCACAGTCTTCGGATCGCCTACTCGCGCTTGAATTCGACTTTTATAAGCACAACAACTCTCCCTAGTTGTTTTAATTCCTAGAAATGTATCGATCAATATTATTTTGTCGCATCTGCCAGAAATGAGGAGTTCTCGCAAACAATAACGTAGGCTGGCCGCTAACGCTTTTAATTTGCCAAATTCAATAAGTAGCGGGTATTTCCAAGCAACAATCAAAAGCGCGTGTGTGTTGCATGCGAGTGTTTTTGTGCTCCTATAGTTAACTCTCGCCCGAGAGTCGATACTTTCTCAGTTAGACCTCGGTGATTACGAACGGCCGACGTTTTTCTTTTGCAAAAAATTTTTAACGCGCTTTACGTCATAAATCGAGCGAATCCCGCGCGAAAGGCGTCGCGACCGGATCTTAATGCGATCCTCAACGGTTCCTGGGCGTCAACGGCACGCGCTTGGGCCGGACTTGATACTCTTCAGGAACCGTCGGGGTCTCATTCCAACCTTCGATACTTATCTCGCGCACTCTGGTCTGCATATAATTACAATTAAAAGAGATCGGTGCCGATAACGAATACGACCTCCGCGTCCACCTCTCCCTTCGAGTCTTCCTCTCCCCCTCCCTCCCCTCTCTTCTGATTCTCTCTCATTCCTCTCCCTCTCGACCGTCCCCTTCTATCGGCTCTTATGGTCCAGCCGCGCGATGCATCTACCTATATGGTTAAGGGGGCCAGATTACGGGGAGGGAAGAATGGTGGCATAATATCCGCTTGAACTTAAGTTATATTCCTCCTCGTGCAGCCGAGATATCGGTGCGGAGGTGGAGTTCGGTTCGAGGGTATGCTAATTCCGGCCTCGGGCCACCACGCAGCCCTTAATAGCCAGCTGAGCAGCTCTTATGCCGGCAACTAGCGCTCGTATATACAGAGAGAGAAAGAGAGAGATATAGAGAGAGAGATAGAGATAGAGAGAGAGAGAGAGAGAGAGAGAGAAAGAGAGAGATCGAAAGCCGGAGAGTGTATCTCGTAGTTATAGAGGCATCCTCCTCACCGGAGTCTCGTCGGTACCGTCGGCGAGAATCACCGGTTTTTCGGAATGTTAATGTCCCGGCGCGGGGGCGCCCCTATATGGACTCACGACGGCGATTAGCGCTCGTACGTGTAATTGGGATAATATCTTCTCTCTTCCTTTTCTCTCACATGTATTTCCTCTCGATGATTGCCGTGTTCGCGCAATACACGTCTCATTTTTTATCCTTTATTATTTCGGTAACGGAATGTAAATCATTCGGGAAGGATAACAGTCGGGAAAAAAATTCAACTCGGAACAGTTTTACGAACCTTGTAGCGCGCGATCTTTGTACTAACTTTTGAGGAAGGGATTTTTTTTTCGGATACTAATTAGTCCCACCACAGTCGTTGACCTTTTACCGCGCATCTCTCAAATGATCGCGCAGACCCTTCCACGAATTCGGCTTGCGAAACACGAGAGATATATTTGAGAACCCATCCCGAAAGGATCATCCGACACCTGTCGGGTCCCGAAAAATTCTGCGCACTTTTTCGGGGGTGGCACAACCCGCGCTCTCTCTCTCGTTCTCGCGCGGCGCTATATAACGGCAGCTTCGCGAGCACGATCGATCGATCGATCGTTATTTTTATCGGCTAATTCGTCTCCATTTAGAAAAAACATCTGCCTCGGTATCGCTTTTGCACCGCCAACGGCAACGACGGGGCCCAACGGCGAGCAATTCTTAGAGAGCGAGCGAAGACCGACGCCAACCGACGATTCCTACCTCATAGGCAGATAATCGCCTTTGATTTCTCTCTTCGATTCCTCCCTCCCTGCGTTTCCCCCTCGCTTCCCACCCTCTCTTTCTTCTCTCTCTCTGTAACCTTCCTCCGCGCTGCTCTAACCCTTCTCATCTCCTTCTCCTCCGAGAGTCCGCGCGATCGGAGATCACTCCCTTCTTATATAATTACCTTATTTCCGAATAATTGGCCAATTTATACTCGAGTCCCAGCTGAAAACAATCCGCCTCTCTCGCTCTCCGTCTCTCGCGCTATCTCGGTCTCGCTCGTGCCCTCACCACCCCGAGCGCGCGGTGTGTGCCCCATAGGGCCCCGTAGAGCGGTTATTTTATGTATATGGGAGTGTGATTAGATCAGGCCCCGCTCTCCGCGCGCGCGGGCGCGCGCGCTCACCTCTGTATACACGTACGTGTGTGAGTATGATAATTCTGCCCGTAGGGCTTCGTGGGGCAGTCTCCACCCACGCCACGCACACACCACGTAACGTCGGTCTTGCTCTCTTCGCCATCTCGCTCCGCTACAAGCTTGACTCCTCTGTGTGTCGCTCTTTTTCCTCCCCCCTTTTGTGCCTCGTCACTCCCTCGCCTCTCCCTCCTCGCCGTCTCGCGCGATTCTGCAATTCCACGTTTCTACCGTACGGTAACATTGTAATCTTCCCCCTCGCGCCGTGCATTTTTGCGCGCCACCGCGCGCGCTCCGCTCGTTTCGGCCCATTTGGATTCGCGCCCCGCGCGACCTCTCGAATTAGGGATCACGCAGGTACCTACACGCCGGTCGTCCGGGATGAATGTCTCGGGGGATTTGGGTCGCGTCTTCCCAGAGGTCTTTCTGCGGGAATTGCATTTGCGGTCGTTGCAATTACACGCGAGCGCGCCGCTAACTCGCCGGCCTGACTTTTGTTTGTTGCTGAACAATTTGAATCTCCGCGCGCGCCCACGTCTTTCCGTTTTTCCATAAGCCATATTTTTTACACACGTAATGGGATAGTAAAGTGTGTACTCTGATTTCTCATCCCGCCGTATCTCGATATTGTTTGTATATGTAAACATCATCTTTGATATCGCACCCACGAGTGTGTCTCAGAAAAGGAAGCTTTCGAAGCAAACATGCTGTCTGAATTTCGTAAACATGATATGCGCAGGAATTACGTTGGCGTTGAGCCAGAGAGCTCGACTCGCGCCTCTAAAAACGCGCAAACGTGCGTTTCGAAACACGATATTGGAAATTTGGAAATATTTGAGAGAGACAAAGAAACAAAAGTAGAAAGAAAATCAAATCCTCGAAGTAGCGAATAATTAACAAAATTAAATATCCAACAATTTCTCGCTTTGCAATAAGAAAACAAAAATGTATGATCATCGTGCGGAATATTGTAAGCCGTCGTGGAGAAACGAATGTTCTCCGACGAAGAAAGCGTTTCTCTTGTGATCGCGCGATGAGCATCCAACTTCTGGGAGACGAGACACGTGGTCCCACGTTACACTTCTACGGTTCACGCGGCTCGGCGAGAGGTCGTCGATGAAGGAGCATCATCCATGCGCGCGGGACAGCGAAAACGCGAGAGAGAGAGAGAGAGAGAGAGAGAGAGAACGGCGAGCGGTGGAGGGTTGAAGTGCGGGGCCGATCCGGAACGACCGCTGGGCGAGAGGCAGAGTGAGTGTAGCAATTAACCCGATGCTTACGACGATAATTAGCGAAAGATCGAATGAGCCAGCTGGTCGGCGGAGGAATCGGAGTCTCGTCCGTCTTTCTCTCCTCTCGACTCCGTCGCATTTACCTATGTAATTATCATTATGATGATTATGACCGCGCTTGACCGCGACCGTAGGTGAAATCCCGGCGCGGCGAGGGGACGACCTCTTTCGTACATCTATTTTCAAATTTCCTCGGTGTAATTTGTGTATTTTCGCGTTTTGTTTGTTGGTCTCGCTTGAATTTTCTAAATTTAATTGTTCACTTGCAATCGGGGTCACGTGACTCGTTTTGTGTGACTCATCCCAGTTCGGTGCTAAAAGTTCGATGTTCCTTCATTGCGTCAAACACGCAACAAGTGCATTTATCAAGTGCATTTATCCGTTGAGGCGGGAAGGTAGCGAGAGCAATTTATCCTCCCCTCGCGCATCTTTTATCTATTTGCCTTGTATGTAACACACTCGTGTGTGCGATGTAGTTCTTTTCGTTAAATTTTCACACACTTATGTTTGTATCGGAGGTCGGTCGCGGTGAGAAACACACAACCACGAGGATCTTGATTAATCGCGGTTTAACCTACGGTCTCTCTCTCTTTCTCGCGTGCGATCGCCTTTAGCAAGCTCTCTCCAATTAGTCAACATTACCTTGTACCACGTTAGTCCACATTTCGAAATGCGACTCGGCTCTTGCGCAACCGTCTCTCACGACCTTAATGAACACATATCCTTCTCATTAGCGCGGACTTATCGCCCGTCTCTTTCTCTCGCGACTCGCTTTAGACACGCGATAAATAGATGCCGCCGCAACAACCGCGGAGAAATGATCGTTCGCGTTTAGACGGCGAGGGCGGAGAGAGAGAGAGAGGAGATGGACGAACTCTGCGCGCGCGCGACTCTGGAAAACAGCAATCCGACGAGGTGAAGCGCGGACGGAAAACACACAGGGCACCGTCGTAATTGCTAGGGGGCCGGACGAGGGGGAGGAAGGGGAAGGAGTCGGGTGAAAGTTCAGTTAATTCGATTAGAATCGCCCTGGTAGTACGTATCCGCGGTCAGGATTCGCCGCGAGCGATCCTCCATCGCGGATATCTATCCGCTCGGCGTGCGGATTATGAGAGGTCGGCGGAATCGCGGGATGGGATATCCCCTTTTCCCCCGCAGATCGTGCTAGGTACAGTGTCGGACTTCCTGGAGCGGTCGGATAGATCCGTTTGATAGTCGCGTTCCGTGCGCCCTCTCCCCGCGCGCTCGATATTTCTGGGTCAGGCGAATTAATTTCGCTGCGAAACCGAAGGTATATTCGGTTTTTTGATGAATTTTTTTATCGTCCCGCGCGAGATCGTGGATTTTTTGGGGGATTTTCGATATCGGTTTGAGCTTCTCAGAAATTTTATTTTTATCGAAGCTTTTTTTACACAGAGGAGGAAATAAAATCTTTTTATTCTTTACATGTGTGTGATTTTGTTTTTAATTTGTAGTAAAAATTACATTCTCCACGCGGAAAGATTGTACGTGGATAATTTTTTCTGATAATCGGGTGGATTTTTTAAGAGCTACCCATTGAAAGACCGTACAAAATGGCGGTTGTGAACGAAATAGAAGCATCCGCGGATCGTTTTCACGCGCGCTCTCTCTCTCTCTCTCTCTCTCTCTCTCTTTCTCGCGTGGCGTGATTTATACACCTATTTTCGAGAGAACAGCAAAAGCAATTCAATAAAGAAGAATTTCTTGCCCACGGCTCTCGCCGAGCTCTCACATGATCGAAGATCGTCGCTCTGGTGGGACTGCAATTACCGATTGTAACTAGAATCGTTGCATAATGCATTTTGCGTTAAATAACAACGCACGGTCTCGCTACAATTGCCTGAGATATGAGGGGCAATCTATTCCTGTAGGTGAGGTTATGCGCGATGTGGATTTATCACTCGGCAAATGAACCATTACTCGATCTCGAGAGATTCTTGTTAAGAATAAAGGTCTCATCTTCTCTTCGTTCGACGTCGCGCGTCTTAATAAATGGAACCTCTTTCGGGACACAATGCGAAATCAGACGTTGCGCTCGTCGATAATTTCACATTACAATGTTTACTGTCGCAAATGAATGAGCTCATATTTCGCACCGCTTAATTGGGATAATGAACAATCCAAACGACCAATAAATTTTGTTGACTATATAATTTGTAAAGTGCTGTTTGTGAGTTAATTAAAAATACCGACACGAGGGCGCATATTTTCCAAGTTAAATAAATCTCATCACTTAATTAATTTTCTAATTAATTAACTCGGAATTTGAATATTACGTGATTGAGAAATTCCAAGATGTACGATCGCGACAAAATCGGATACAGTTTCCGCAAACTTGCGGTCTCCGGTTGCTTAATTTACACTCGACAGAGAGCGGAAGCCTCTCACGTGTTAGACGTGCGTCGAACTCGAGGGAAACAAAAAACAAAAAGACGGCGGTTTTAACGGCAACGACGACATAAACACTCGGCACGGGGAGCATTGCAGGCACGCAGAAAGTTTTGCCCGTGAAAGAGAGGACGGACGAAGGGTGGCAAGAGGGTGGATATAGAGAAGAGCGAGAGAGCGAGGTGGTGGACGGGTGGCAGTAGCTCTGAGAGATGACGAAGGAGCCCTGGGCGCGGGGTGGTTCCCCGGATCGATGTGTGTGCCCCCGCCTTCTCTACACTCAGCCACCCTCTGCCTACCCACCGCCTCTGGCCGCCCCTGGGGGTAGTTATACAAATTTCCAAGAGTGTCTGCTCTTCCACCCTCCGTTCCCTCCGAACCTCCTCCTCTTCACTCCACGTTCGCCGCTTCGACCTCTCTCCTCCCTTCGCCGGGCACCTCTCGCACCAGCTCCCGAGGTTACCATGGCAACCTGGGGGCGGGTCTTTGCATATTATACTCTGTGTGTGACAAGCCGACTCGTTATGTATGCTCGTGTAGGTGTGGGTTACCCACCTTCGGTCGCGCGCGCGAACGAACGGCGATGTGTGTGTGTGTGTGTGTGTTTGTGTGCGCATGTTGCAATGCGTGCGTGTGCGTGTGGGTTTCTGAGCAAAGAGGGGGTTGCAAAGGAATCAGCCGGAGGTGTGAGCGGAGGCAGATGAGGAATTGTCACCTCCGACGACGAGGAATGATGAAGAGGGGCAAGGAGAGCCCGGCAGGGCTCCCGATGTGAAAAAGTGGGAGCGAGAAGAAAACGCGAAGAGGAAACTCCGGGAGGGTGACCGGAGAAGCGGAAGCGGATGAAAAAGAGAGAGAGAGAGAGAGAGCGAAAGAGAGTGGCAGGGGGACGCCTATGCCGCCTCTTTGTACTTTGCAGGGTTGCTGCAATCTCCCATACCTCGTCGGCGGCCTCGCGAGTGAACTCACCCCATCGCCATCGTCGACGAGCCCTGCCACCCACCCCGGCGACCCATGCCACCCTCACGGTGGAAATTCTACGAATCCCGGAATCTCGTATGGAGAAACGAACGAGTCTGAGAGTAAAAGAGGGAAACATGAGGAAAGAGTGTGTGTGTGAGAGAGAGAGAGAGAGAGAGGAGGAGAATCAGCGAGGCCTGGCGCGCTGTGATTTTCAGCGGGCTCTCTCTTCCCTCTCTCTTTGGGGCGCTGCGTTCACGAGCTTTACGGGGATGCCTTTGATTTTTTGAAGGGAATCGGAAGTGACGGTTACGCGAGGCGAATGTGGGGTGGCCTCGCCGCCGTATGTGTCTCGAAGATCACGGACGTGATTTCAATTTGGAAACGCGCTCGTCAATCGACGCCGCGATCAATGCATTTTTTTTTTATTCCCATTTTTCACACGCCGTTTTATCTTAACGCGAGACTCTAAATACAGAGCAGAGATTACACATTTGTCTTCTCGAAACGACGTTACACACACGCGGCAATAAAATTTACATTTATATTGCGTTCAGATAAACTGTTGACATTATCAAAATCGATTCAGTTCAGCGCATAAATATAATATCGAATAGAGAGAGTATATATATATATATATATATATATATATATGGATGTGTGTGTATGTTGATGCTTCTTTTTTAATTTCTGAGACGAATCGGAAATGATGTAGATTACGCGTGTAGACGGATGAGCGGAACGTGTAATATATGTAGCTTGCTGGGAAATGCATGCGGGATTGCGATTTCAATTTAATCCAATGCGCAGCGTGCCGTATCTTCCCGCGAAATCATCGATATGACGCGAAAGCGCTCGTGTGACGTGACACGTTATTGATCTTGATACAGAAAATAAATTTATTTGGATAACGATACAGATACGTAAGCGCTAAAAATATACAGACTCGCGCGTAAACTCCGCGCGAAAACGACGCGATCCACATTTAACATTTGCAACGTGATCGCGTCCGAAATCTTTCTGTCAAAATATAACGTTTCGAAATAATGTCCATTGGTATCGATTTAAAATTATTTTACTCGAGACACAGCTGCATAAAAGAAACACAATTAAAGAATCGTCGACGAGTAGTGCGCATCAGCCGGCGTAACCAAAAAATCAGCCGAGAAAAACATCGCGATCTCGAGAAAAAATTGCCTCTCGATGGTGTATAGCACCCGAGCACTCTTCGAGAGACGTGCGCGCATACAGCGGCGATTGTGGACCACACGAGGGTTGATGCGAAGGAGAGGGAGCGAGTTTTCGGAGTGAGGGCGCGTCGCAGGGTGACGTGTTTTTCTGGCAGCTAAGGGGTGCGAGCCCCTAATTATAAAATAAAAAAATCAATATCTTACCCCCCTCGGTCGGGCTAAAAAAAAATAGGGTGACTACCCCCGTCGTCTTTCCACCGCCGTTTCAGTCGTTGCTCCCTGACTGCTCCAGAGTCGCGGGGGCTGATTTTTCCACCCTCCGCATTCCCCTCACCCACGCGTCACCCCTCGCGCGTCGCCCGTTCTTCCTCTCTGTTTCTATTAAGGGTGCAGAGTCTTCCTGGCACACTATCGGACAAAGTGAGGAGGGGATGGTGGAGAAGCGCGCTCGGAAGTGCCGCAACGGCAGCGGGAGAGAGTGGTGGAGACTCTGTATAACGGATAACGGAAGAAACTGCGCGACTTTATTTCGTTGCGCTTATTGCGTTTCCTGAATTTTTATACGCTGCATGCGACCCATACTTATGGACTTTTAATGTGTCCCGCTGGAGGCACGTGCGACACGCCCACGCTTTAAAGATCTGTTGCTAGAGCGCGCTGTGTTACGAAAATCGCAAGACGGATATCGCGTGTCGTTGTAATTTTCTCGATAACGCGGTGTGACCACGCGGTCAACAGACACACGCGGCAGTACAAAACATGGTAAAGTGAAATTTCGTTTTTTGAAAAAGCTACGAAAGCTACCTTACGCATTTAAATTTGTACAGAAATAATTTGCAATAACTAGCACAACATGAGTGCGCGCTACGCTAAATCACGTTGTTGTTGTTTTTGTTTTAACGTGTTGTGCTAGTAAACTTAACCATTCACCGCGATGACAGCTAGTATATACGTTTTACAAACCATATAATATACATGATATACATATGAAAGATGTCAGACATAACATATAAAAATCAAACTCGAAAAATAAAAGAAAACGAGAGAAGTGGAAAAACAATACGTAACTGTATTTTGTCACGTGTCTTCAAAAACGTGACTAAATTAAGGTCACGTGACGGAAAAAAGAGAATATTATACATATTATATATAATATTCTATATCTATATATAATATATATAATATTGATATAATATTATATA
>NW_018020627.1:428382-432413 GCF_002006095.1 Pseudomyrmex gracilis | reverse complement strand
TATATATATACACTGTAATCACGTGACCAAAGTCAGTGATCTCAACGTAGTCACGTGACCAAGGTCAGTGACCTTACCGTACTATATGTATATAGTAGTCACGTGGTGTTTTTCCACTCTTCCCTCTCACGTGACTTTACCTTAGTCATATTTGTAAAGACACGTCACTAAAGTGCAGTCACGTTACTTTAGTTAAGTGGTATTTTTCCTCTTCTTCCTGTTACGTGACTTTAAAAAAACGCAAGAATACTTTTTTTGTGTTCTGTTCTGAAGCGAGTGAGACTAAAACGAAAGTGATCGGTTCAGTCGTTCTTGAGATATTGCTCCATGAAAATCTTCTCACTCTTCTCAAGCGCATGAATTTGGCGTATAAGAGGCACGAGTGCCTCGCGCCGTTTGAGCGCGACTTCGTTGCGCGTGAACTTGGCGCCAAGATACTACTGTGCGTCTTGATATGACATGAATCGAGAAATACATCCTAGAAACGTCCAATCAGCGTTGAGATAAAAGTGGCCACAATCAATATTGAGAGAATCGATTGTGATTATTTATACACGCTTTTTTTGGTAGGATTAGGAATATATTTGAAACGCGGGCCAAGAGAGCTGTTATGATTATCTGAATTTTTTACCCCTTTCGACACGTTCTATTTCGAGAAAATCGAAACAGCCCCGGGCTTTGCCGGCACTCAATCAATAGACACATAAATATCATCTCGGAGGCAAAGCCGTTTGCTGTCTCTGTTCTTTTCTCTCTCTCTCTTTCTCTTATTCTCTTGCATACAGAGACTTCGTCTTTTCGCGCGTCACACACGTGCGCGTGTCGACGCTCGCGCCGTCGGGTTTCCGCGATTTCGCCAAGTGTCGATGACGGCGTCGGCGTCAAGTTAGTGGTGGTGCGCGCTACGCCACATCGATTTCAGGGATTCGCCGTCGTTTTTGTCTCGCGCGACGACACATTCAAATAAGTAAGGTTTACCCCCGCCGGTCCTCCCCCAAAAGGGGGACGGTCTCGCCCCTTAAGTCCTTCTTTCGTCTTCTTCGCTCCGCTTCGCCTTACGTCGGCACAAGGGATGGGTCGCGACGAGATTAAAAGAAGAATCAATAGCGCCTCTCACCCCACCTACCCCCGCGGAGGTGGGTGCCTTCTTTCGTCCCGCTATCCCCGCCGGAACCCCGCAACCTCAAAGGCCCTCGCCATATATTGAAATGCTCTAAGAGAGGACTGCCTTGGAGCCATCTCCCACCTCCAAGGTCTCTTCTGCAACACAGCCACCACCTACGTGGGTGGCCGTCCGGGTGAGAGGGGGTGGCCACCCTTTCGTTCGCCCCCTGCCCTCGTTCCCTACGAACACACTCGCTACTCTTTCGGTTCCTCCTGGACAAACACTGTGCGAGCGCTTCTTCTTCTTCTTCTTCTTCTTCTTCTTCTTCTTCTTCTTCTTCTTCTTCTTCGTCTTCTTCTTCCCTTCGGGTTTACTTCTTCGTCTTCTAGCTCCTGTGTACACTTCTCCTTCGCTCTCGGTGTAGCTTTCGCGTACTCTCGCTCCTCTTCTATCTACGCTAGGACACTCGTCGCGCCTTTCCCCTCTCACCTCCTCCGCTCTTCCTGCTTTCTCGTGCTTCTCATCTTTTCAGACCTTTACGAACCTCGTGGGGGAGGGGTGAGGAGTGGTAGGGCAGGCCGCTCCTCTCGCAGGTTGAGACCAGAGGAATTGTCAATTTCTATCCCCTTCCTTCTTTCTTCTTGCATAGTGAGATAAGGAGATCCTTCACGAATGATTTTCGCGGAAATAGCGCCGGGCGGCGAGTCTTTGAATCCCAACCCTTTTGGATCCGCTGCGAGACGACCTGCCGCGAGACTCCACGAGGCGAAAATGCACGTCACGTGAAATCACCCCGGAGATTGCTCGGCCATTGTAGCGAACGGACGACAAAACGCGTTATATTGCAAATTGCCGGCCTCTTGTGCCACACGGCGATCGTCACGGCGTGTCGCACGAAAAACTCTTATATTTAAACAGAACAAAATCCCGTTACGAATGCATGCGAAATTAATGCGAATCGACGGTATTTTATTTTACAAATCCAAAAACACAAAAGGAAACGGAATCAAAGGTATAAACTGTTTGCATAAATTCGAGCTCTCTCGTCCCGGGAAGAAATAGAACAGAAGCGTTTCCACCTTAAGGTTGTTGTAGTCCGCAATGTATATTAAAGCAAAGATGCTTTTTCCACAAAGTCGGGCGAGGAATCGCGGGGGAGGAGGGGAAGAGACTTTAAAGGAGAATCCGCCCTCTTTCTCATTTTCATTTCCCAACGCTTTGAATTTGGCACCGAGGAAATTGCCAGCCACATTTTGCGGCCCGGCTCTGACAAGGTGAATATTTTAGCGGCACCCAGTAGGTTGTTGGCTTCACATACATATGCGCGCACACGTGGACGGGGTTGGAGATACGCCTCGGTCAACATCGTCGAAAAATGTATTAAAGGCAAACACATGCATCCTAAGGAGGTTGGACTATCCGCCTCTCTTTCTCTCTCTCTCTCTCTCTTTCTCTCTCCCCGTCCCTCTCGTTCCACCCCGCGGCACACATCTACTACGTATTTGGGAGAAAATACCGCTGCCTCCGTCTCTCTATGTTTTATTTCCTTCCGTGTGTGTAGATACACGTCCGCCGGTTATCTGAACCGCGCACGAAGTGTACACGTTCGATCGTGCGTCGGAGCTCGCGCGATTATCGGCCGCTCGCGATCTATTACAAAATTACCGGGTTGGCGACGATGTTAATATACGCGTAAAATGCGTTGCGAACGGATAAATTGTTGTCGCCGGAACGTAAAAAACGCGATTGAGATTTTTGCTTTCTCAGAATTTTCTCGCGAAATTGTCACGGGCGATATTTAATAAATACGTCCGTGGGTAACGTAGTTATCGCGAAGGTCCGTGGCTGTCGCCCGGGAATCCGTATTAATTACGTATGAGACGTGTAACGCGCTCGGACATGAAAGAGAAGCCCCGACGATTCCTCCGGGGGAGAGGAGAAGTTATGTGGCGGAACGAGTTATTATTTACTTATTAGACGGTCGGACGAGCGCGCTCTCTCGCTCGCTCGCTCGTTCTCTGTGGGGGTGTGAAAATGAACTAAGACCGGCCGGATAGAAATTAAAAACGTGACTCCGCCGAGCGGGTAGCTTCATCGCGCGGCTAACGAGAAGATACGACCTCCCGGGTAAACGCGTATATGTAGGTGTATGTAACCATCTCGTGCGCTACAGCGCGTGAAGATGTACGTTTCTCACGTACCGGGTGGCGCGATTCCAAACCGACGATATATAAATGAGCGCGTTCAGCGCGAACTCAACTCGGCTTAAATAGCGCGGATGTTACCTCGGCGCTATCGTTTGAAAAAAGAAGAAAAAAAAATTAAAAGAACATCTGCTGTACGGGGAAAAAGATAAAGTCGGACGAAGCTACACGTCGTAATAATAATTCCGGGTACGCGTCTTAATATTGCGGCGTGACGTAAGCTTTAGATACGTGACGCGCTTTATCCGGACCAGCGGCGTTTAACAAGCTTAGAGCTATCTATTGATTTATGAGAATACCGATGTGGTATATGGCGAATGTATCGTATAATAGAACAAGATCGAGATAAAATTGCAATGAAGCGGCGAACACATTTCCCGAGTGTAAAATGAAGTATAAAAGCGTGTGTGTATTTATTTGTTTTGCGAAATATAAATTTGTATTTTCGCGCGCGTAAAACGCGCAAACGGAGTTTTCTCTTTTATCTTTCCGCACATTTGTTGCGTATTTGGAGCAATCCGAAAATGATAACTCTCTGACTGTAATACACTAGTAGCTTTAATTTACTATTGTTATATTTCTTACTAGATTTACTAGACGTGCGAGATTGGCTCCGGTAGTGGATTTTTAAATGAGTGGTTATATATAAAAGTTGAGGAAAAATAAATTATTATTAACTAGTATTATAATATATATTGTATATATTGTATTAATATTATATA